>NW_012106064.1:677026-677576 GCF_000951045.1 Mandrillus leucophaeus | reverse complement strand
CCTGGTGGGACGCCTCACCAGAGCAGTGTGTCACAGGCCCCCATGGAGGATCAATGCAGTGGTTGAACACCGGGAAGGAACTGGCACTTGGAGTCCGGACATCTAAAACTTGGTAAGAGTAGTCTTTAGAACTTGCCCACTCCATTTGATTGGAAGCGTGGCCTGATCACCCACGGTGTGCCTTTTTCGGCACTTTGATTTCGATTTTGGTTTTGACTTGGTTTGAATTGCTTGACAAGACTGGTCTTAGGAACTTTCCCACTCCATTTGAGTGGAAGCTTGGCCTGATCATCCACGGGGTGCCTTTATCAGCACTTTAGTTTTGGTTTTGACTTAGTTTGAATTGCTTGACAGGACTGGTCTTAGGAACGTTCCCACTCCATTTGAGTGGAAGCTTGGCCTGATCATCCAAGGTGTGCCTTTATCGGCACTTTAGTTTTGGTTTTGACTTAGTTTGAATTGCTTGACAGGACTGGTCTTAGGAACTTGTCTACTCTGTTTGAGTGGAAGCGTGGCCTGATCACCCATGGTGTGCCTGTGCCGGCACTTT
>NW_012106064.1:669751-675501 GCF_000951045.1 Mandrillus leucophaeus | reverse complement strand
GAAGGAAGGAAGGAAGGAAGGAAGGAAGGAAGATATGCACAGATGCTAAGATAACAGAGGTAAAGAGTGTACAGGTTTTTTGCCCATTGACTTTGCTCCAAATCTATGGTTCCATAGTGTTTTCCGTAGTGCTAGTGTATACCTGGAGCACAGGTGTACATTTCTGAGACATCTACTAATTTCTGCTAATAGGTGGTTGTCACTAAAGGGATTTTGGAAGGTGGAAAAGAAAAGAAGGACTTTCTTTTTTCCTGTCAGCATGATTTGAGCAGAAGTAGTTAGATTCCATCTTAATTGTCTTTTACTATTCTCAGAACTGGTCATACATTCTCTCAGAGGGATCAGTTGCAGCCAACTGTGTTCTGTGTTAAGAGGTCACAGCACCATCCCCTAGGGTCTCTCCTCTGCACTCCTGAAGTACAGAAAGTAGCTAGGAGACACCCTGTAATAGAGTCTGACTTCATTTTTTTTATGTTTGACTTTTAACTTATTTTAGCCTCACCTCCCCATTCCCATTTGGCCCCACATCTAAACATGCTGATAAGAAAACCTGTGTGTGCCTCCTCCTTTGGCATGGGTGGAAAATTCAAACCTTGCAAGTAGCCAGCCTATGGATAGGAACTTTTCCCCATTCCCACTCCCTAGCCATCATTATGGTTTAACCCATTCCTTCTACCTGACTTACATCAGCATGAAGCTGCTTGTGCCTGTGTAAGGATCACGGTACTTTGGTAAAGAACAGGCCGAGATAAACATCCAGAGTGACTCAGAAAGTTTAGAGCACAGGTGTATAACTCCACTTGTTATCACAGCCGTGTAGCCATAATATGGGAAGGCCATCACTTAGCTCTAAGCCACTATTGTCTGTAAAAGGTATAATTGCCCTGCTGACACTGTATGGGGTGCACTTGTGTCCAGAGAAAGAGAGAGTCAGAGCTGTCTGTCTTGCAGACAACCAAGGGGAAGCCAGGATACAGCTCAGCTCACTTGTGCCCAGAGAGAGAAAGAGTTAAGTTGCTGACCCTGAAGGCAAGGGAAAGCCGGCTGTGCAGCTGTGCATGGGAGCGGCTGGCTCAAGCAGCCATGACAGAGAGGACAGTGTAAGAGAGCTGCTGATGAGAAAGCTGATGAATAAAGCCATGTCTCATTTACCTGCTGTCTCTGGAGTGTTCTTCCAGCTCCATGCCCCACATCTACCCACACCCCTTTGACCTCAGCTGGGGCTGGACCCTAACCCTGAGCATAACAGCCTGTTCTTATTGCCTTAGGAGTCACTGTGTGAGTAATAAACGTTTTCTCAAGTTTCTCTGGTGTGTGGAATGTCTGCAGCATCTACATCATATCTATAATAGGAAGGGGATCTATACCACCTTTAATGGTGACAATATGTATAGCCCTTTCTCAGAGGACAGACCAAATAATTTATGATTAATTATTTTCTGAGTTCCTAGGTTTTTGTAACCCACCTGTTCCCTTTTTGTTTCCCTGATGTATTTGTTATTATTGGGGCATAACAAATTACCCAAAATTTAGTGTCTTAAAGCAAATGTTTATTATTTTAGTTTCTGAGGGTTGGGAATGTAGACATAGCTTAGATGGATGCCTCTGGTTCAAACTTGCTTATGCAGCTGTATTAGAATTGTTGGCAGAGGCTGTGGACTCATCTGAAGGCTTGACTGGTAGAGGAGAAATCAACTTCAAAGCTGTTTCACATGGTTGTTGGCAGGCTTTAGCTCCTTGTTACATGAGCCTCTCTCTCTGCTAGACTGCTTTGTAACATGTCAGTTGGCTTTCCCCAGGGTAAGTAATCCAACAAAGAGTGAAAGAGAACATGCCAAGACAGAAACCATAGTATTTTTATATCCTAATATTTAAACTGACCTCTTATTACGTCTGCTTAGTTCTATTCATTAGAAGCTTCATTAGGTCCAGCCTATCCTTAGGGGAGGGTCATGTATGAATGCAGGACATGAGTATCAGGAAGTGGGGGTTTTGGAGACCATTGAATAAGCTCTCTGTTACAACCAGCCCTAGGGTAGTAGCTGTTTCCTGCTATTATCTCAGAACTAAAAAGTAACTTTGTGCTTCTTCATCTTCAGTGATTACACACTTGTGTAATTAGTGTTCTGATATTAAATCCCCTCTCTTTGAATAAAAAGCATGATTTATTTTTCCTGACTTGATAGTAAAAGACCCAAGACTAGGATCCTCTGCTGGAGTTTTTCTACATTTAATTCACAAATAAAGAGACCATGGCATACTTTTACCCACATCCCATTGGCCAGAACTCAATCGCATGACTAATATAACTGCAAAGGTGGTTGACAAACGCATGGAATACACAGATTTTAGTGAAAATAATAGTTTCTGCATGCTGATTATTTTTCAAGAAGTCATACACACACTGTCAATACTTCCTAAGTACTTCTTTCTAAGCTAAATAACTTTCTTTACAAATACATTTTTTTCAAAAAACTCAAAACACTGCAAGCATGGTGATTCTAATTTATGGATTTTTTTTCCCTATTGAATTCTTCACGAGGAAAGTAATTTTCCAAAAATGTGCTGAAAGTAGTAGAAGCTTCATGTAGTCAATAATTTGGGTCTGTGATTCAAAGGTAATTTAATACTTTTTTCAGTTATTATAGAATTAAAATATGAATAGTTGTTATACAGTGTTTTCATCAAAAATAGTAACTTTTAGAAACTCTGTATAACATATTATCACAAAATGCACTAAAATTTATGCATAAATTTCTGTTTTTCTGAAGTTTAAAATCATTAGAAATGAAAACGAATCTTAATCTATGTGTGAGGGCTTATCTATTATTTTCAAATACTATATATCTTTATAGTCAACACAGATGTAGATCGAATCCATGGTTTAATTACTAAGCAAGAATTCTTAATAGTGAACTTCAGTACTTTCAGAGTTATGACAGGGAGATTACCCAACTTTAAAATAACTTTTCCAATTTTATCTGTTTATGTTTTATGAACACTTACGGTGCACCATTTATAAAGATATAAATTCATAATATCGACAAATACAGAAAGAGTAGGCCCAGCTCTAAAGTAGCTCTAAAGGACCATAACTTCAATATTTTATTGAAGTTAAGCTGGAATAAATTAAAATAAGATTATTATAACTTTAGAATGTTTACTGTACTCCCCAATGTAACCACAAAGAAAGTAGATATAGAATATACACATAAAAATATGAGAAAGGAATGCAAATGTTTCACTAGAAACAATCAACTCAACAAAATGAAGACAGTATTGCAGGAAATGAAATACAAAAAGCTATAAAGCATATAGAAAACAAATAGCAAAATGACAGAAGCAAGTTCCTCCTTATCAGTAATTACTTTAAACACAAATGAATTAAACTTTCCAATCAAAAGATGGAGATTAGCAGAATGGATAAAAAACAGGACCCAACTACAGTCATGCACTGCTTAACAACCAGGATTTGTCCTGAGAAATGTATCATTAGGCAATTTTCTCACTGTGAGCATTATAGAGTGTACTTACACAAACCTAGATGGTCTAGTGTACATACACCTAGGCAATAAGGTATATAGCCTATGGCTCCTAGGCTGCAAACCTGTACAGCATATTACTGTACTGAATACCACAGGCAATTATATCACAATGATAGGTATTTTTTAAATCTAAACATATCCAAACATAACAACGAGGGAAGAGAGAGACCTTCTCATACTGTTTTATATTGTTTTAAACTCAGAAAAGAGAAGCGAAACTAAAGGGAGGTAGCCCAGCACCTAAGGAACCAGACCCGAAACCAGGCATGGACCTGCCTGACCTAAGCCTGATAGTTAAAATTCGACCCCTGACATAGCAACTGACGTCATCTATAGATTCCAGACATTATATGGAAGGACACTCTGAAACCTCCCATTCTGTTCTGTTTCACTCTGATCATTGGTGCTCACAGCCCCTGTCACTTACACCATGGCTTGCTCAATCAATTATCACCCTCTCACGTGGACCCCCTTAGAGTTTTGAGCCCTTAAAAGAGACAGAAGTTGAGCACCTGATGAGCTTGGATTTTAAGATGCTAGCCTGCCGATGCTCCCAGCTGATTAAAGCCACTCCCTTCACTATCTTGGTGCCTGAGGGGTTTTGTCCGTGGCTCATCCTGCTACATTTCTCGGTTCCCTGACTGGGAAGTGAGGTGATTAACAGATGGTTGAGGCACCTTCTTAGACGGCATTAGCCTGCCCTGTGGAACATCCCTGTGGGGGGCTCTAACCAGCCAGAGCAACGTGGATCCTGAGAGGCTCCTGGGTAGGCATTTGCCCTGGTGGGACGCCTCACCAGAGCAGTGTGTCACAGGCCCCCATGGAGGATCAATGCAGTGGTTGAACACCGGGAAGGAACTGGCACTTGGAGTCCGGACATCTAAAACTTGGTAAGAGTAGTCTTTAGAACTTGCCCACTCCATTTGATTGGAAGCGTGGCCTGATCACCCACGGTGTGCCTTTTTCGGCACTTTGATTTCGATTTTGGTTTTGACTTGGTTTGAATTGCTTGACAAGACTGGTCTTAGGAACTTTCCCACTCCATTTGAGTGGAAGCTTGGCCTGATCATCCACGGGGTGCCTTTATCAGCACTTTAGTTTTGGTTTTGACTTAGTTTGAATTGCTTGACAGGACTGGTCTTAGGAACGTTCCCACTCCATTTGAGTGGAAGCTTGGCCTGATCATCCAAGGTGTGCCTTTATCGGCACTTTAGTTTTGGTTTTGACTTAGTTTGAATTGCTTGACAGGACTGGTCTTAGGAACTTGTCTACTCTGTTTGAGTGGAAGCGTGGCCTGATCACCCATGGTGTGCCTGTGCCGGCACTTTAGTTTTTGTTTTTGACTTGATTTGGATTGCTTGATACTTTGGTTTTGGTTTTGACCTGGCTTGAATTTCTGGATACTCTGATTTTGGTTTTGATTCTGATTTGGTGTAAACTGCAAAAGTGTGTGTGTGCCCTTTTTACCTGTACTTTGTTTTGTGGTGTGCATGTGGTGTGAACATGGTGTTTCATCTCAAAGAAGCACGGGCCAGGCACAAATAAGCTCACCCCACTAAGAACTATGTTGAAAAATTTCAAGAAAGGATTTAAGGGATATTATGGTGTTACTATGACACCAGGAAAACTTAGAACTTTGTGTGACATAGACTGGCCAGCATTAGAGGTAGGTTGGCCATCAGAAGGAAGCCTGGACAGGTCCCTTGTTTCAAAGGTATGGCACAAGGTAACCTGTAAGCCAGGGCACCCAGACCAGTTTCCGTACATAGACACTTAGTTACAGTTGGTTTTAGACCCCCTTACTCCCCACAGTAGTTAAGAGAACAGCAGTATAAGCGGCTGGCAGAGGCAAAGAAAGACCAGCAGAGAGAAAGAGAGGAAAGAAACTGAGAGAAAAAGACGCAAAGAGAGAAAGAGGAAAAGACAGAGAGGAAGAGACAGAGAGACAAAGAAGGAGTCAAGAAAAGAGAGAGAGACAGAGAGAGAGGCAGAAAAAGAGAAAGAGATAGAGGCAAAAGGAAAGGCAAAGAGAGAGAGAGAAATATACAAGTAGTTAAGGAAAAAACAGTATACCCTATTCCTTTAAAAGCCAAGGTAAATTTAAAAACTATAATTGATAATTAAAGGTATTCTCCATAACCCTGTAACACTCTAATACCACTTTGTTGTCAGTATAAACAAAGGCGTATCCCGAAAGCACTGAGG
>NW_012106064.1:668860-669701 GCF_000951045.1 Mandrillus leucophaeus | reverse complement strand
TATAGCCTATGGCTCCTAGGCTGCAAACCTGTACAGCATATTACTGTACTGAATACCACAGGCAATTATATCACAATGATAGGTATTTTTTAAATCTAAACATATCCAAACATAACAACGAGGGAAGAGAGAGACCTTCTCATACTGTTTTATATTGTTTTAAACTCAGAAAAGAGAAGCGAAACTAAAGGGAGGTAGCCCAGCACCTAAGGAACCAGACCCGAAACCAGGCATGGACCTGCCTGACCTAAGCCTGATAGTTAAAATTCGACCCCTGACATAGCAACTGATGTCATCTATAGATTCCAGACATTATATGGAAGGACACTCTGAAACCTCCCATTCTGTTCTGTTTCACTCTGATCATTGGTGCTCACAGCCCCTGTCACTTACACCATGGCTTGCTCAATCAATTATCACCCTCTCACGTGGACCCCCTTAGAGTTTTGAGCCCTTAAAAGAGACAGAAGTTGAGCACCTGACGAGCTTGGATTTTTTAAGATGCTAGCCTGCCGATGCTCCCAGCTGATTAAAGCCACTCCCTTCACTATCTTGGTGCCTGAGGGGTTTTGTCCGTGGCTCATCCTGCTACATTTCTCGGTTCCCTGACTGGGAAGTGAGGTGATTAACAGATGGTTGAGGCACCTTCTTAGACGGCATTAGCCTGCCCTGTGGAACATCCCTGTGGGGGGCTCTAACCAGCCAGAGCAACGTGGATCCTGAGAGGCTCCTGGGTAGGCATTTGCCCTGGTGGGACGCCTCACCAGAGCAGTGTGTCACAGGCCCCCATGGAGGATCAATGCAGTGGTTGAACACCGGGAAGGAACTGGCACTTGGAGTC
>NW_012106064.1:663732-668810 GCF_000951045.1 Mandrillus leucophaeus | reverse complement strand
TCGTAAACCCTCTCCGGAACCAGTATTTCAGACTTTCTATGATGAACTAAATGTGCCAGTACCAGGGACTCCAGGAAAAAAACAGAAATTTGTTTTTGCAATTAGCCAAGCATGTAGCCCAGTCTCTAAATGTCACTTCATGTCATGTTTATGGAGAAATTGTAATAAGAGATCAATGGCCATAAGAAGCCCAAGAATTAGTGCCTACAGACTTCCTGATGAATTCTTGGCCCAAAAGAATCACCATGATCATTTCTAGGTTCTAAAAGTCTCAATTATTAGACAATATTGCATAGTTAAAAAAAAAAAAAAAGAAAGAATTCACTCATTCTGTAGGATGACTCAGTTGCCTAGGACAAAAACTAGGTAATGGTACCACAAAAACAGTTACATGGTGGAGTTCAAATCATACAGATAAAAATTCATTCAGTAAATTTCCAAAGTTGAAGACCATTTAGGCCCACCCAAAATCCCACCGGGACAGGACGGCCCCCACTGGGCTATACTGGATATATAGACATATAGCCTACGCTAAGTTGTCTGACCAGTGGACAGGTAGTTGTGTTATTGGCACTATTAAACCATCATTCTTCCCACTGCCCATAAAAACCGGCAAACTCCTGGGCTTCCCTGTCTATGCTTCCTGAGAAAAGTGAAACGTAGCCATAGATAATTAAAAAGACGATGAATGGCCTCCTAAAAAAATTATGCAATACTGTAGTCCTGCCACTTAGACACAAGATGGCTCATTGGGATACTGGACCCACATTTACATGCTCAATCGAATCATACAGTTGCAAGCTGTTTCAGAAATCATCACTAATAAAACCAGTCAAGGCTTGACTATTCTGGCCTGGCGAGAAACTCAGGTAAGAAATGCTATCTATCAAAATAGATTGGCTCTCGACTACTTGCTAGCAGCTGAAAGAGAGGTCTATAAGAAATTTAACCTTACTAATTACTGTCTACACATAGATCATCAAAGGCAAGTAGTTAGAGGTACAGTTAAAAATATGACAAAACTGACACATGTGCCTGTACAAGTGTAGCATGGATTCGACCCTGAAGCCGTGTTTAAAAGGTGGTTCTCAGCACTAGGAAGATTTAAAACTCTTTTAATAGGAGTTATAATAGTAACAGAAACCTGCTTACTGCTCCCTTGTTTGCTACCTGTACTTCTTCAAATGATAAAAAGCTTCATTGCTAACTTAGTTCACCAGAATGCTTCAGCACAAGTGTACTATATGAATCACTATCAATCTATTGCACAAGAAGACATAAATAGCGAAAATAAGAGTGAGAACTCCCACTAATAAAAAGTGAGAGTCTCAAAGGGAGGAAATGAGGGAAGAGAGAGACCCTCTCATACTGTTTTATATTACTCTATACTCAGAAAAGAAAACAGAAGCAAAACTAAAGGCAGGTAGAACGGCGCCTAGGAACCAGACCCAAAACCAGGCCTGGGCCTGCCTGACCTAAGCCTGATAGTTAAAATTCCACCCCTGACCAAGCAACTGATGTCATCTATAGATTCCAGACATTGTATGGAAGGACACTGTGAAACCTCCCGTTCTGTTCTGTTTCACTCTGACCACCAGTGCTCGCAGCCCCTGTCACTTACCCCCTGGCTTGCTCAATGGATCACAACCCTCTTACGCAGACCCCCTTAGAGTTGTGAGCCCTTAAAAGGGACAGAAGTTGAGCACCTGACAAGCTCGGATTTTTAGACGCTAGCCTGCCGATGCCCCCAGCGGATTAAAGTCACTCCCTTCACTATCTCGGTGTCTGAGGGGTTTTGTCTGCAGTTCGTCCTGCTACAACAAAGTTGTAGTAAAAATAAAGTATTCTAATTGTATGGGACCACCATCATATCTTTAGTCCACTGTTGACCAAAATATTATTATATGGCACACAACTGTATCTGTGTCTACAAAAGAGTCATTTTAGATCCAAAGATGCAAATAGATTGAAAGTGAAAAGAGGGAAAAATATGTTTCCTGCAAATATTAATAGTAACCAAAAGAGAGCAAGGGTGGTTATACTAAAATCAGACAAAATAGACTTTACGTCAAAAAGTTTTACAAGATAAAGGATAATACATATTAGTAATAAGTTTTATACAACAAGATATAACAATGATTAATATTTATACACCTATATAAGACCATCAAATGTTGGAAGAAAACCAGACAGAATTGAAAGGAGAAATAGGCAATTCTACAACAATTGGAGACTTCAATATCCTATTCTCAATAATGGACAGTACAACTAGATGGAATAGGACAGTAGAAGACTTAACACAATACATCAACTAGATCCGCTAGATATGTACCTTCCAGTCTATCCAATAACGGAATACACATTCTTCCCTAGAGTACACGAGACATTTTCATAGACCATATGTTAGATCACAAATTAGGTCTCAATAGAATTAAAAAGACAAACAGCATACAACCTATATTCTCCAACCCCAATGAGTTACAGTTAGAAAACAATAACAGCAGGAGAAATTCACAAATGTGAGGAAATTAAACAGTCTTACACAACCACCACATCAAAGAAGAAATCACAGGAAAATTAGGTAAAGTTAGAGATAAATGAAAAAGGAAACACAGCACCAAAACTCATGGCACTAGTGAAAGAAGTGCTAAGCATCAAATGGCACTAGTGAAAGAAGTGCTAAGCATCAAATTCACAGCCATAAATGCTGACGTCAAGAGCCAAGAAAGTTCTCAAATCAACAACTTAACTTTACAGCTTAAGAAACTTGAAAAAGAATAAGCGAAATGCAAAACTACTAGAAGGAAGGAAATAATAAAGACTAGAGCATAGATCAACAAAATAGAAATAAAAAAAATAGAGAAAATTAATGGAACCAAAAGTTGGTTCTTTGAAAAGATCAACAAAATTGACAAACTTTAGCAAGATGAACAAAGAAAAAAAGAAGATTCAAATTACTAAAATCAAAAATGAAAGTGGGGACATTATTATTGATTCTACAGAAATAAAAAAAGATTATGAGAGTACTATAAACAATTGTATGCCAACGAATTGGATAATCTAAATGATATAAATAAATTCCTAGAAATGCAAAACCCATGGAAACTAAATCACAAAGAAATACAAAACACTGAGTAGACCTACAGCTACTAACAAAACTGAATCAGTATAAGATACATATATAAAAAAAGGATATTTTGCCTTTTCTTATACATTCAATACAACAGAGAATACTTCACGTCTAATCACTAAGGTATGTGGGAATTTCTCCCCACCCATGAAACAAACAATTCAGCAACTGACACCAGCTGGCTATCCTATAATTCAACTCAATTTGTAACTATCTAACTGGTAATAGTGTCAGATCCCACAGGTTGAGGGCTCAGTTCCACATGGGTGCTTCCCGCTTCAGATGCCAGTCAGTTGCAACCACAAGTTATGATCTGTGCTTCTGATCAATCAGTTATTAATCAGGGTTCACACAACTCCCAGGTTTAAGTAATTTGCTAGAATGGCTTGTAGAACTCAAGGAAACACTTATTTATGTGTACCCATTTATTATTTTAAAGTATTAAAACGGATACAGATGTATGGCCAGATGGAAAAGATACAGAGGGGAAAAAGCACAGAACTTCCATGCCCTCCCTAGGTGCACCATCCTCCAGGAAACTCTATGTTTTCAACTATCTAGAAGCTCTCCAAACCCTGTCCTTTGGGGTTTTTATGGAGGCTTTATTATGTAGACATGGTTGATTACATCAATGGTCATTGGTGATCAAACTTATCTTCAGCCCCTCTCCTCTCCCAAGGTGGGGTGTGTGTGACTGAAAGTCCCAATCCTCTTCTTTTTTTGGTCCAGTCACATTTCTACGTGTCTGTAGATCACACATCTTTTTTGTCTAACTGCAATTCTACACGACTGCCCATTCTTAATCAAACTTAAGCCTAAAAATAGCTTTCCCTAGGTTTTTGGTCTTCATTTCTGAAGACTCCTGTGTCATGTAAAACTTCCATTAAATAAATTTGTTATGCTTTTGTCTTGTTACTTTTCTTTTGTTATAGGAATCTTGGCCATGAGGAAAGGTATCACATCTGTCCATCCCTACACACCCATTAGGATGGCTACAATCAGAAAAACAGAAAATAAAAAGTGTTGGTGAGGATGTATAGTTGAAACTCTTTGCACTGTTGGTGGGAATGTAAAATGGTGCAGCCACTGTGGAAAATACTATCGTAGTTCCACAAAAATAAAAACAGAATTGCGATATGATCTAGCAATTCCAATTCCTGGTTATGCATCTAAAACAAGTGAAAAAAGAGTCTCAGAAAGATATTTGTACACCCATGCTCACAGCTGCATTATTTATAATAGCTAAAACATAGAAGCAATCCAAGTGTCCATCAAAGTGTTAAAGTATGCTACTGGCTGACAGTTAAAATGAATTCCCTGTGGCTGAGGCACTCTGTGTTAAAATAGAGCAAGGTGACCATAGCTGGGTGAAGGAATAGCCATGTACTCTTTGTTCTCAGAAAGAGGCTGTAAAAGTGTCACAGAGTCTTTCTTTTTGCAATCAAGCCAAACCAGTTCCTGTTATTGGAACCGAGATAGACTGCAGCTGGAAGTTCTCAAACTGACCACAAAAAGATCACCTGAGGCCAGCCAAAAAAGAGACACTTGTGATGTCTTGCTTAGTTTATCCAGTCCAAACCTGGCACCTGATTTCCACCCTACCCTCATCCTGTCGTTTTTGCCTTTATAATCTCCTACTCTCTGACCCCTCCTTGAGGCACGCTTTCAATCTACACCAGAGACTACATCTTCCCAATCCACAGATTGCTTTTAGAAAATAAATTTCTCTTTTGCTTCCACAGACATCACTGGTCTGTTGTTAACAGAAGGATGAATGGATAATCAATATGTGGTACATGGGGAGCTAATTGTTTAATGGGTACGGAGTTTCAGTTTTATAAGATGAAAAGAGTTCTAAAGGTAGATGCTGGTGATGTATGCACAATAATTATGAATATTTAATACCACTGAACTATATACTTAAAAATTGCTGACGATAAATTTTATG
>NW_012106064.1:659480-663397 GCF_000951045.1 Mandrillus leucophaeus | reverse complement strand
TTAGCCAGGATGGTCTCGATCTCCTGACCTCATGATCCGCCCCTCTTGGCCTCCCAAAGTGCTGGAATTACAGGCTTGAGCCACCGCGCCCGGCCAGGACTTTCAAAAGTAATGTTTAATTACTTAAGAATGTCTAGTTGTTTCCAAAAATTAAAAACATAGGGTGAGCACTCTTAAACCCACCTCAAATATCTAAAAAGGTTAGAGTGCTATGGATTTGAATAGTTTCAAGTAGACCTCTTCTAAAATATGTACATCAGTTTTCATAAACACATATACATGGTTGACAGGAAAAAACCAAGAATCTCCATCTTTTGTTTTTTGTTTTTGGTGAGTTCTATCTTCCCTATTACTGTTTTTATTATTTAGTTTTTAAATGTTAAACATTTTTTACATTTCAGTAGTTTCAGGGATACAAGTGGTCTTTGATTACATGGATGAATTGTATAGTGCTAAAGTTTAGGATTGTAGCACACCTGTCACTCAAGGATTGTACATTGTACCCAACAGATAATCTTTCATCGCTAACCCTCCTTCTTCTCTCCCCCTCTGAGTCTCCAATATCAATTATATCACTCGGTATGCCTTTGCTTATCCATAGCTTAGGTCCAACTTTCAAGTGAGAACATATATCTGGTTTTCAATTCCCGAGTTACTTAGAATAATGGCCTCCAGTTCCATTCAAGTTGCTGCAAAAGACAATGTTTCACTCTTTTTTACAGCTGAGTAGTATCCCATGGAGTGTGTGTGTCTGTGTGTATTCATACATACATATATACAGACATGTATATGTATATATGTGTGTGTATATATGTGTGCGTTTGTGTATATACACATATAAAATATATGTGTGTGTGTATATATATATATAATGTATCACATTTCTCTACCCATTCATTGGTTGGCAGTTAGGTCGAAGAGTCTGCATTTTTTAAGACCGTCCCCTCTTCATAAGCTGGGTTATTAAGTAATCTTGCAACACACTGTTGTCAGCTAAAGTTCAAATTTGGCTTGGCAACCACACTTCAGCTTTGACACAGTCTTTAGAGGAATTCCTGAAATTAGTTTCCAAAACTGTAAATTTGCTGAGGCTATTTGGCTGTTTAACTATTGCGTCTTTTTATGCAGTGATTTAGCAACAGGTAACGTAACAATGTGGCAGGAAATCCTCACTACCCTGAGGTTTTATATTAGAGAGAAAAATATCTTTTGAAATCCAAACAATCTTTTCCAATATAATCGTCTATGAAATGTTAAATGAAAATCAAATTAGCAAATTAAGGTTAAATTCAATTGTATACGAGGCACTTGTAATATCATCAAATTGGTATAATTTAATTATAACTTATACTCTATAAAACACCTGGAAAAGCCAATCACTATTTAATAAAATATTAACTTATTTAAATTATTAACATTAATGAATGATGGATTTAAGTGATTTAAAAGCAAACACTTATTACTCACAATCTGCCTTTGGATAAATTCACATGCAAAACCCGAGTCAAGATTCAGTTTACGGAATGCCAACTCCAACAAAAAATTGCACCCAAGGGGATTCAGGTGATCGAGGTGTTTTATGAGCACACACAAAACAAGTGATACACGTTTTTGTCTCCAATTAAGATGAAGGGAATTTTCTTCTTTGACCACAGTGTTTCACACAAGGTAAGCTTTTCATTTGATCTGACCAGATCTTCTCAGTTCTCAGCTTTAGTTTGTATTGCCTATTTGTTTAAGGCAAGTCACAGACATTCATTTCACAGCCCACAGTTCAAAGGTTCCCCTTAGAATCTCTTTCTCTCTTTTCTGGGCCTTGGTTTGTTTTCTTGTTCCTTTAGATTAAGGGTTTCCCAGCATTTAAGATTTTATCTTTTTTTGGTTTGACATTAATAAAGGTTTAATGATAATCTGTTTGCCTCAGCCTGAAGGCTTAGCAAAACTGAAACAAAGGAAAAGGGATTCTTATCTTACTTAATGGTTTTTTGCTTGAGCAAAAATTCTCCCTTCAGAAATTCTGCTTCTACAAAAGTATTTCTTTAGAAGATGCCAAAAGAAGAACTTTCATGTCTTTTGCCCTGAAGAAGGCCTCCTAAGAAAAAGCAAATCATTACAAGAATCTGAAAGAGTTTTTTAATTTTTATTTTTTCCTCTTTTTGGAAGGTCTGGCTGGTGGAGGGAGGTCCCCATTTTTCTTTATAGGATAGGAAAAACTTTCCTCCCGTCTTTGGTTCTTACGGTAATTAAAGGTATAGAACTGTTTCTGATTTCCAGTCCATTCCCTTTCACTCGAGTTGTATTATTTTCTTGTTTTCTAAAAAAACTTCTGATTTCACATCTGCCAACTACTCTCATTCTCATCAAAACTTCAGCTGAAAAACCTTTCACAAAGCTTTACTGTCTTAGAGAGGCCTAGCTGAAATTCCTTCCATTCTTTCGTTTTAATTAAAAGCACCTTTCCTGTAGGCAGTTCCACTGTAAAAAATCATATTCTAAAAGTAGATAAAAAGCAATACGGTGAAAGTAGAAACAAACGGGAGGGAAAATGAAAGGGGGAGAAAGGGTGACGTGTTTTGGAATCTGTAACTGTAAGCTCATGGTGGGTGGATACTCGTACATTAAGTAACTAGTTTGGCTTTTATTTTTAAGTTCACTTCTCAAATCTTTATTCACACTCCTTTCTTCTAAAATTGACAGAAGTACAGAAGGCAACATCACACAGTAAAACTAACCAGAAAACGTCCATCTGGCATGCCTTTCAGGAATCCAGCCCACTAATATTTGCTAAGGGTTGCATGACTCAACCCTCCAAGATGCCGCACAAGGAAGAATTTCCACATTTTGCAGAACTGCCAAATCTCATTCACTGGAGCAAAGGCTCCTCATTTGGGGCTCATTTTTAGACAGTTGTTTATTTGTTTATATACTGTTAAAATCTCCCTCAGCGGATGGAGTTTGTCATGCATTTCTAAATAGTGAGTAAACATATTCTTCCACCCCCTCCCAGCAGGACACGCTTCAGCATTTTGGCCACTGAGCCTAGTTGAATTTCTCTCTCCTTCCTTCCTCCTCCCCTCTTCCCACGCAGCCTAGTTTTATTCTTCCTTCCTTGGTTTTATTTCTTCCTCTTCCTCCCTCTTTTTCTTCCTTCCCTACCTTCAGCCACATCTTTCAGCCTCATTTGTTCCTTGGAGGTTTTATTCTCCCCTCTTCCTCTATTCTTTCCTCCTTCCCTCTTCTTCCCTCCCTCGCTTCAGCTACTTAGCCCCATTTGTTCCTTCCAGGCTCCACTTTCTTCTCTTCCATTGGTAATTTGTCTAATTTACTCCACTTGAAAAAAGAAAAATCTTGCTTTATGTTTGTATCTTCTTCCCTTCAAAATTGTTCGTCTAAGTTCCTTATTATCTCCTCCCTCCTATTTCAAAATAACAATTAACATTTAGCGAGTGCTAAGTGCGGGCAGGATGCCAAGCTCTCTCTCCCTCTCTCTTTTGAGGGAGGTACCTTTATTATCCTGTTTCATGGATGAAAAACAAAAGCACGTTATTCAATTGTAACTTGCATAAGTCACGAAGCTATAACCAGGAATTCGGCTCTGCAAGCATGCACTTTAAGAATTCTTTTAAAAGTTTTATTAGATTCAAAGACTGTATAAAATATATACACCTTATACACGAAACATATCTTTTGATGGGGCACCACGGCGGCAAGTTTCCAGTTTTGCCCATTAAAAAAATAAAAAAATTCCTTCCCAATTTTTGAGGCTTCTGCCATTGAACACGGCTGCTCCCGGCCCCTCTTCCCACTTGGCTCGGCAAACGCGTCTTTTATTATGACTCAGCCCAGCCCGTTCCTTGCCAAGCTGCTGACGCTCCCGGCGGAGAGGACGGGGCCGTAGCTCGGGGGCGAGGGTTCGC
>NW_012106064.1:646917-658494 GCF_000951045.1 Mandrillus leucophaeus | reverse complement strand
AGTAGCCTTTACATTTCAACCTATGGTCCTTAAGCTGTCTTTACTTACTAGGGCTTGTATCCTGAGGAGTGTAAAGGATTAATTGTGGATTAAGCTGCTGTACTGAAAGTTGTGCTGCAGTTATCCCTGCAGAACAGAGAAGATAGACTTTTTTTTTTTTTTTTTTTAAACCACTCTAGAACGTTAAGATAATGGTGTTGCTTCTGTTGAAGGAATATAGCTTGAGAAACATTAAAAATTATGTCATAGGATCCTGTAGTATTCGCCCCAGTGAGTTTGATAACGGTTCTTTGTCATCTGTGAGTTAGATTCTGTGCCAACTGGTGACAGGTTAAGAGAGAAGAGATTCCGTTCCTACCCTCAGGAGAAGGGACCATGGTGAGCACTGGTGTAATGCTACAAAGTGCTCTGGGAGAACGAGGGAGGAAAAACTTAAAAGGAAGAGTTGGGTTTTAAATTGTATTTTTGGTATTTAGGTAGGATTTTCACCATTTCTTCCCACACCTCAATAATTCTTAATGAAAAGGGGAATTATTTCAACAATACTTTTCACCTTTAACTTTTTAGAGATTTTTTTTTTCTCCTTTATAATCGGCAGTAATGTCTGATCTCAAGACTTATGGAAAGTGTAAAAGTAACACCTCTTAATAAGAATGACGTAATGCATTCCTAATACCACACAGAGTATTAAAGACTTTTAATGTAGGACGACTAACAAGAATGAAATGTAATTTATTAATTGCTTACATAAAACATTGTCATATTTATGTAGAGCACTCAATACTTATTAGTCAACAATTGTTTATTGATTGCTTCCTATGTGCCAAGTAGTGTTCTTGACACTGGAATAAAGCAAAGAAGAAACCTGCCTTCTTGGAATATACATTCTAGTGGAGGGAGACAGTATTAGTACTTAAGAAAAAGATAAGGTGAAGCCATAATAAGTGCTATGGAGTTAGTACATAAAGCAAGAAAGAGAGTGTGTGTGTTTAGTAATTTAAAATAGGATTTTAACGGAAGTCCTCTGGAGAAGGTGACATTTCAGTAGACTTGAAGCAGTTGAGGGAGTGAGCCATATGATATTTGGGGCAAGAGCTTTCCAGGCACAGAGAAATATCAAGTGCAGAGGCCGGACATATTGCTGTGTTCAAGGATCAGCAAAGAAGCTTGTGTAGCTGATGTGGAATGGAGGATAGAGGAGAAGTAGGATATGGGATTTTAAATGTCATAGGGGCCGGATAGTACTACATGGTCTGCTAAGCCATTGTAATGATAACCTTTACTTGAAGCCATTTGGATGCCATTGGAGCCTTTTGACTAGAGGAATGACGTGATCTAATACATCTGTTTGACACCATTACTCTGCCTACTGTGTTGAGAACAGACTGAAGAAAGCAAGGATAGAAGCAGGGATAACAGGCTATTATAATTCATATGACAGATCTTGGTGGCTTAGACTAGGATGATAGCAGTGGAGGTGGTGAGTAGTTCAGATTCTGTGTATATATTTTGAGGTGTATTCCTCAGGGTTAGCTGAGAGATAGGATATGAAATGTGAGAGCAAAAGAAATTAAGGAGAATGTAATTGCCTAAGCAACTGAAAAGATTAACTGAGATTAGAAGGAATAGGAAGAAGATGTGGTAATTAGGATTAAGAATCTGGATTTGGATATTTTAGGTGTTAGATGGGTTTTAGATATTCAAATGGAAATGTCAAGCAGGCAGTTAGTTGGAAGACCAAGCTAATGGCATACACTTAGGACTCTTCACCATATAGCGATATAGCGGGTTGTAAAAGCAAAGCGATTGAATGAACTCATCAGAAGTGTGTGAGTTTAGAATATTGAAGATGACCAAGGACCAGACTTTACGTCATAAAGTCTGTTATATAATGATGTATGTCAGCATTATGAGATGAGGAGAAACCAGAAAAGGAGTCTGAAAAACAGCTGCATTCCAGGTAAAAGGGAAAGCAGGAGATTATGGAATCTTGGAAATTTTTCAAGAAGTAGAGGGCTGGTTACCTGTTTTAAAGATGAGGATTGAGAATTAGCAAAGGAAATCATTGATGACCATGATGTTGGCAGTTTTCATGGAGGAAGTAGGCGTGAAAGCTTGTTTGTAATGTGTTTGACAGAGTAGAAGGAGAGACACTGAAGAAGGTGATGGTATACATCTCTTGAATATTTTTATTGAAAAGGGAGGGAGGAAATGGAGTGTTAGTTGCAGGACCAGATGATGTAAAGGGAGTTTTTAAACTGTATGAAACAGTGGAATGTTGTGATACTAATGAGAAAGAGCCAGTAGAGAGGAAAAAATTGATGATGCATGGCACAGAGGGGAGTAGTGTTCATGAGCAGATGAGAAAGGATACATGTATATAACAAGAGAGGCTGTCTGTTGCTAGAGTTTACCTAGAATTAATGAGAGAAGGAAAAGTGTGTGGGCCCAGATGGAGGTGGGGAATGTGAATGTTCTATTTGAATCCCTGCTCTTTTCTCATTGTTTATGAGAGCCAGTTGTGGTACATGAGAAATTTGTAGGAATCATTACCATTTTTCCCATTTGGTCAGGATTATTTGATGAAAGAATACTTGGAGATTCTGAGAATTGCTTGAAACAGAAAACTTTGTGCATTGTTGAGGACAGAAAGGGGGGATTTCTACCTTGAGCTTTGCTTAGGAGAAGATTTAAAGAGAAAGTTGAGATTACAAGATAAAAGGGGAAAAGGAGGAAATAAGGTAAACTAAATCATATGATGAAACCTGAGAAGGGATCTGATGAGGAAGTTAGCAACATTGAATCTCACCTCCTGTGGAGCAGATAGCTATGGTAAAGTTCTAAGAACGTTACCCTTATTATCAAACAAACCCTTTTCTGTTTAAGTACCAAGTGTGATCAAATGGGAGAACAGCGTTATCACCAGTGGTCAGCCTAATTATAGAAAGGTGGTGTTAAATCTTGGAAGATATGTTAGCTAGGATTAGATTTCAGATTGGATTTTGAAAATGTAAAAAATGATGATTGGCAACAAATATCATTTGAAAATGATATGAAAAAGACTGGATTGGCAACAAATAGGTTGTAGATGTATGGTGCGATTTTGACAACATTACTCATAGATATTGAGCAATTTGACAAGATGAAGAGAATTGTTAGAATTGGAAATGGAACCTTGTTTCAGATGATTTTTTTTTTCAGTTATTTAGGGACCATTTGTTTCTTGAATTCTTACTATAAAACAGGGTTCTGCATAAAGTCTTCACAGGGGATGGTGATAACCATTATGTAAATGACATGATCTCTGCTCTCAATTTACCATTTTTAGTAGAGTGAAGAGAAGGGAATATATGTAAATATTGCAATACAATTAATAAATGCCTTATGAAGAGTACTGAATGCTTTTAGGTTGTTACGTTTTCAAACATTTTTCTTTTATTATGGAAATTATCAGACACACAAAGGTAGAATGGTATAATGAACCCCAGTATACTGAGGAGTACGTCTCGTTAGTATATTTCATGATTGGTACAAAAGATTAGGAGTTAGGGGCCTAGAATTGTAGTCCCAGTTATGTTCCTAGGTAGTTTTGTGCCCATGTCTTTCCTGGCCTTCAGTTTTTTACTGAAAAATGAGGAGGTAGCTCAAGATCATTTTTAAGGCTTCCTACAGTTCAAAAATATTATGATTGTGTAGTTTTTTTACATGGTACGTTCAAAGAAATAGATGAGAGAGTTATATAGGAGAACTAAGTTTGTTAAGGGAAAAATTAAGCTCCCCTTCTACTTCTCTTTCCACACACATATATAACTATTAGATGTCATCAGCATGCACATAGGATGTAACTATAAAATTAATGTGATTTACTTTTATGTGTAATTTATTAAAATCTATAGTGATATTTAGTATGTACGTAGTAAAATATATGATCTTATGTTTGTGTGTTTTCTATTTGTGTAACAGAGTAGATATTTTTTCCCTTTGAGCCAAAAAACATGCAATTGTATGAGAAATGAGTCTTGATGAAGTCCTTGACCTCTCTGATCTGCTCTGACCTGCATTGTGTCTCATTTTTTGTTTGTTTTACCAAACAAAATTTGATTCATTGCTTAATTTGTTTGCCAGTTAAAAGCAAACAGTATTTCTGAAATCAGGGTTTTCTGTTTTGCACTGTTGCATGGGCTATTGATGTCAGACAAAATTGTGATTTAATTGTTTTGACATTTTGATCTGAGCAGTTCAGATAAGAAAGGTGATTTATCTTGCCTAGAAACCTCATGTTTGAGCTCAGCATGAGTTTTCCCTGACTGCTTGTTTATAAATGTGGTTTCTAAAAAATTAGACTTTCATCATATTGGGAATTTATGCTCTGGGTATTAATTACCAAGGTACAATTTGATAGGAATATACTAGAGATACTTTAATTTTTAGATGGTCAGTCATGAAAAACTTTAGAAGTGCTATGAATCCTTTAAAACAGAGTGAAAATTTCATACTTTCAAACTTATTTTCATTGTATTTAATATCACATGTGAAATTTTAAAGTAGTATACAAATAGCTTTTTGCTTGTTTACAATCTTGGTATATAAAATTACTCATGAACTTCTTTAGTTTTAGGATTTTATTATATTGGTCAAACCTTATACTTTGCATAGTCTGTGCTTTTGTACTCCTGTGCATCAAGTACAATTATCATTGGGGATAAAGTCACTTCAAATAATGCATCTCTAAGTGATCATACTATCGCTTTAAATTGTGTGTGTGTGTGTGTGTGTGTATTTTCATTTTAGTTTAATATGATACTCAGTAATTTGACAGTTTCTTGGGGCATCCAGTTCTAACAAGCCCTGTATCCTAGTCTCCACCTGGGAGCAGGGGCCGTTCATGTTTTTGGAATCAAACCTGTAACATATTTCCTGCATGGTTATAGAACTTTCACAGTACTCAAACCAAAGTGAACATCTTCTGTGGCACTGTAACACTTTTTTGAAATGCTGGTTGTAGAAGCCAGCTTGAAATTTTTGATCACCTGTGATAAAAGCCTTTTTTCCTGTCTTCTTGGATGGAGAGATCTGATGAAAAGATGAAGATAGGAACAACCTTAAGAAACCTTGTGGTTCTGGACCCCTTTTTTGTATTTAATTTTCCTCGAGTTCTGGAAAACTAAAAATAAGAACAAGGTATTTTCAAGTAAAATGACTACTAATTATGCAGGAAACCTACTCTTGTCTTTATATGTGTGTGAAAATACTGTGTTACTGGCACTTGTTGAGATAAGACAGAATGTGAGAGATCTTAGAGAGGCTCTTTTTACAGGAGTTACATAATTCCTACATCAGCCTTTTTGTAGTATGTCATAGTTTGAATATAGAGTGCCAGCAGTCATCTGTCTTCCAAGAATTTTTTCAAAGAGGCCCTAGTCTCTAGGGAATTAGTGGCTCCCTCAGAATAGGCCAGTCTGAATGATTTGTAAATTAACACTCAGGAGCTGGAAAACAAGATGATGCTTCTCTAACTGGGGTACTCTGAGCTCTGTTAGAGGACTCCAAGCCATAGATAAATATGGCCATCTTTTTTTGGTAAAATTTATTGCTATATTTTGGAGAAAGCAGTTAAATAATTTAACTGGCAAATTAAATGTTCAGAACCACTATTGAATGTGAATATGACATCCAGTGCAAAATACATGATTTTAAAAATCAAAGTAGGTTCTTACTTGTAGTAGGTTTCCATAGACTATATTTTCTGACCCCAGGAAAGGATATAGATTGGCATAAAGGTAGATAGTTTGTTAAACTTAACATTAATCAAAATACTGATTATTGCTTTTATCTATCTGCTTTGGTTTAGTTTGCTTTCCTGGTGTTTACCCACACTGATCTTTTACATTTCTGGGAAAAGTTTCCCTCTTTATTTTCCTCTGGCATTGAGATATGGTTTCTGTGAGGAGCTCCATTTCCCTCTTCTCATTTTTTTGCTTTTTATTTTGAAATTATTGACCTACAGGAATTTGCCAGAATGGTATGAAAAGGCACTGTCTTACACTTTAACCAGTTTCCCCCACTGCCTACATCTTCCTAACTATAGTACAATATAAAACCAGGAAATTGACATTGATACAATGTATGTGTATAGTTCTGTGTCATTTCATCTCATATGTAGATGCATGTAATTATCACCATAATCAAGATATAAAGCTATTTCATCACCACAAATATCCCTCTTACAGTACTCTCCAAAAGAGGGACTGAAAGAATCAGAGGTGTTTACTTTAGCAAAGGAATTTTGCACTTTCTTCTAAGTTTTATAGTTTTTATGCAAATGATAGATCTTTTGGTATTTTGAATCATGAAAGAGAAAGCTGAAATACTGTATTATCTTCAAAATGGAGGAGAATGTTACCAAAATGCCAGGGATTCAGTCTAGATTCTATTGCTCACCGCACAGAAAGCCAATCAATGAGATGAGTATTGCCAGGGAAGAAGGCTTTAATCAGGTGCTGCACCTGAGGAGATGGGATATCAGTATCAAATATCTTCCCTGACTAAAATAGCAGAAAAGAAGTATAACTATGTGTGGGAAAACAGGAATTAGGCAGGAGTAAGGAAGAGAAGTTGGTCAGCAGGAAGCAGGTAGTCCGTTCAGGCAATCATGATGAGTGAGAGGTCTGGCGTCTTATTGTCCGGATGTAGTGATGTGGTGAGTTTTGGTTTTTCTTGCTACTGTCTGGGAAGCCTGAGGGTTAATTTCCTGAGAAACGAACTCAGATAAGACATTTAACTTTCTCAAGTTTTAAGATGGAGTGGATCAATATCTATGTTAATTCAAAGAAACCATAAACATCAGTTCTATAGGACAATTGGACTGGTTTCAAGAGCTTAAATAGTTGTTATAACAAATATTGTCATCTGTGAAATAAGTTCTTGAAGGCTCAGTTTCAAATTATCAAGAACTTTGATAATTCGAAGGTTAGACATTGATGTGCTTGAAGAATAAATAGGACCAGTTGATATGATGCAGTCTTATCCATCTGTGTGACCAATCTTTGTGTATGTGCTGGAATTAGCCAAATAAAACTTTAACAAGAAAATGATGGAGCAAATAGAGAGGTCTTGTTGAACTTCCTAAGTACCCACACAGTTTTCTAGCTTCTTGTGAAACCTAGAATTGGAGGAAGAAAAAACAAAAAACATTTCAGCATTAACAAAAGCACTATTAATGATATTGTGCCACATTTAAGTTTATAGTTGTTAATGTCTTTAACACCTACATTAAGATCATTTATTTTATTTAACTAGTATTACATGAGGATAATTATTAGTAGTGTCTGAGAAATCCTTCTTGATAGATTTTTCTCAGAAATATTTCCAGACAATTTGATCCAAGATTTTAGTCCCATATATTACATAGACAGTATAAATGTATTGTCAAAGTACAGTTTACATGTATCTTAGTTTTAATAGTTTACAAGGTATTTCTAGTTTATTTGAAAATTTATGATTTATGTATATATGAAATAGGTATCTTCTGTCTTTTTATTTTTGCTGTACAGCAATGCATTAAAGTCTGTTTGGAAGTTTGGAGATAATGTTGAAATTTTATACTCTAATAGTCATAGTCACTTTTTCATTAGTCCTTCTCTATTCTTTTTAGGTTACCTGAATAAAGCAAAGAATTCCTACCTCTCTTTTTAGTTTTTTTCCGTTATCTAAATGTTCCACATGATATTGTTATTGTAATGATATTTAAACATTAATTCCAGATCATTGTCATCTTCATTATGTATGTCTTACCAGTTTTTGAAAGTTAAAGCATATATATATACACACACATGTATATACACACATACATATATATAATTGCTTTCATTTGCTATACTCATTTTGAGTTGAGTACATAGGAAGGGCAAGGCAGAGAGTGTGTGTTTTTATGTTTTCAGATTTAGTTGATCCCACCACTTGAAAAAAATGTGAATTTGTTACCAAAACACCAACGGTGTGGTCTAGGTCCTGCTGCTTGCCACATAGAAAGCCAATCACTGAGACAATGAGTATTGTCAGCAGAAAGCCTTTAATTAGGTGCTGCACCTAAGGATATAGAAGATCAGTCTTAAATCCTTCTCTCTGACCAACTGAAATTAGGAGTTTATATAGCAGAGAAGAAATGTAACCATGTGTGGGAAAATAGGAATTAGGGAGGTGTAAGGAAGAGGACTTGGTTCATAGGAAGCAGGTGGTTGCCTAGGCAATTATTGTAGATGAGTGGTCTGACATCTCATTGTCCAGATACAGTGATCTGGTAAGTTTCAGATTCTTGGTGCTCTTCGGAAGGCTTGATGGTTGGTTTCCTGAGAAAGGAACTCAGATAGAACAAATGTAATTTTCTCAAGTTTCAAGACTGAGAGAGTCCGGGCGTGGTGGCTCACGCCTGTAATCCCAGCACTTTAGGAGGCTGAGGTGGGTGGATCATGAGATCAGAGTTCAAGACCAGCCTGGCCAACATGGTGAAACCCCGTCTCTGCTATAACTACAAAAATTAGCCAGGTGTAGTGGCAGGTGCCTGTATTCCCAGCTACTCGGGGGGGGGCTGAGGCAGGAGAATTGCTTGAACCCGGAGGTCAGAGGTTGCAGTGAGCTGAGATTGTGCCACTGCACTCCAGCCTGGGTAACAGAATGAGACTCTGTCTCAAAAAAAAAAAAACCAAAAAACAAAAAACAAAAAAAAAAGAAAAAGACTGAGAGGGTCAATTTTTATGTTTTAACATGCAGAAACTATAAACATCAGTTCCATGAGACAATTGAGTCGGTTTTAAATGTTTTTCCAAAATTTTAAATTTTACTTAGAATGAAAATAAATTTATTTTAATAGTTATTAATCTTGGACATTTTTAAGAGTAACACAAAAACTTCAATTGTGTTTGTACGGAAAGGGTTGCCTGACTTTTACTTTCAATGAGGATAACATGGTATGATGACATATGTCTCTATCCTCTGTATGAACGTCAATTTGGGGTATGTCTGTGGATCCTGTAAGTACTGAGGGTTTAATTTATTGCTAATATTAGAGACAATGACGGTGATATTCAGGTGACTTACCATTACCAATTCTTTCCTGTAATGGAGAACTTTTCTCTTGATTTCATTGCTGCCTGATTTATATCTTTTAAAAAGGCAGCTGTTTTTTTATTTGCTCAGTATCAAATATAAAAATCAGATTGCATGGTTTCTCATATAATTGTTATCAAGAATTCAATTTTAAAGCAAGGAGAAAACTACATAATAGAAACTTGATATGTTTGTATTATAATCTAGGCATTTTCTTAGCATGCATCCAATTTGAACAGCTCTAAGCAGTTTTATAATAAAAACACCCATCACATTGTGTTCAGGACAAAATAATTACAAAACCTGTAAATTAAAAAAGGATTTGCCATTAGACTACTCTATATCTCTGATTATTTAAAGACATTGCTCTTACTCATGTGCCTTCTTTTGGTTTACATACTTTTTGGAGGTACTGAGAAAGAATCCTTTACACATTTTACAAAACACATTTTGACTAGATAGCTCTTCCTTCTCTTATATCTTATAAGATAGCTCTTGTATCAGTAGTGAACTGAGCACAATCTCAGCTCACTACTGATATAAAGACAAAAATCACATCAAAATCAATAAAACATTGTTAATTAATGTAGTGCTAAGGATAGTGGGAGGAATTTTGTTTGTTTGTTTTTGTTTTTGTTTTTTTTTTAAGAGACAGAATCTGAGTCTGTCACCCAAGCTGGAGTGAATTGGTATGATCTTGGCTCACTGCAACCTCCGACTCCTGGGTTCAAATGATTCTCATGCCTCAGCCTCCCGAGTAGCTGGGATTACAAGTGTGTGCCATCATGCCTGGCTAATTTTTTTTTTTTTTTTTTAATACTAGAGATGGGGTTTTGCTACATTGGTCAGGCTGGTCTCGAACTCCTGGCCTCGAGTGATCTGTCTGCCTTGGCCTCCCAAAGTACTGGAATTATAGGCATGAGCCACCAGGCCCAGCTGATAGTGGGAATATTAAAGAAGACAGACACCTGTCACTTTGGTGTCTGTGTTTTAGTAGCTTTCTTTTAAGCAGTTGTAAACTGTTCTAGGGCATCTGCTTTATCTTTGTCTTGCACTTCATCTCTTCCTTGACCCACTTGTTAAATGTATGACCACCTTTAAGAATTTTAATTTTGTGTGCTGCCTCCACCACTGCTGTGAACGCCCGCATAGAGACAGGCAACTACCCATCCTGGCACCTGCTAGCACCCTGCTGCACCCAACAAGTGTGCACCGTGCTGCATTGCTGCTGCTTCTGGTATGTGTGAATGAGGACAGATCTTGTTGCCATCACCTTACAAAATGCTTTATCTGGCACCACCCATTGGTGTGTAGTGACCAGTGGTCTGAGAGCACCTTAGCCCCACCCCGTGCCAACGTGGTGGGTTCCTAATTTCGAGGAGCCAGAGAACAAAATTGGGGCCCGAAACAAGTTCCCCAGAGTTAGAACACACAGTCCAGGAATTGAGAGCTGAGTCTCAGCCCCCTAAAATCCTCCAGAAGCCAAACCAGTCGACTGAATCTGCCTTATTCCACAGTCAAACCCTCAAGCTCATCAAATAGCATAAAAGAAAAAACAAAAAATTCAAAGGACAGCAACTTTAAAAATCGAAGGAACACCAACCCACAAAGATGAGAAAGAACCAGTGCAAGAATTCCTACAACTCAAAAAGCTAGAGTATCTTTTCTCCAGATGACCAGACTAGCTCTCCAGCAAGGGTACTGAACTGGGGCTGAGATGACTGACGTGGCAGAAATAGAATTCAGGCTATGAATAGGAATGAAGATTATTGCGATATAGGAGTATGTTGAAACCTAATCCAAGAAAACTAAGAATCACAATAAAATAATACAGGGACTGACAGACAAAATAGCCAGTATTGAAAAGAACATAACTGACCTGATATAGCTGAACAACACATTATAAGAATTTAGTAATGCAATCACAAGTATTAATAGCATAATAGAAAGCTGAGGAAAGAGGCTCAGAGCTTGAAGACTGGCTTTCTGCAATAAGATAGTCAAATAAGAATAGATTAAAAAGAATGAAAAAGAACAACAACAAAAAACCCTCTGAGAAATATGGGATTACATAAAGAGACCAAATCTAAAACTTATTGCTGTCCTTGAAAGAGATGGGGAGTATGGAAGCAACTTGGAAATCATATTTCAGGATATCCTCCATGAGAACTTCTTCAGCCTAGGTAGAGAGACCAACATTCAAATTCAGGAAATGCAGAGAACCCAGTAAGATACTTCACAAGAAGGTCATCCCCAAAGCACTTGATAATCAGATTCTCCAATGTCAAAATGAAAGAAAAAATGTTAATGGCAGCTGGAGAGAAAGGTCAGGTCACCCAAAGGGAAGCCCATTGACTAACAGTGGACGTTTCTGTAGAAACCCCACAAGCCATGAGTTGTTGGGGGCCAATATTTAGCATTCTTAAAAGAAATTCCAACGAAGAATTTCATGTCATGCCCAACTAAGCTGCA
>NW_012106064.1:634722-646867 GCF_000951045.1 Mandrillus leucophaeus | reverse complement strand
GATCTTGGCTCACTGCAACCTCCGACTCCTGGGTTCAAATGATTCTCATGCCTCAGCCTCCCGAGTAGCTGGGATTACAAGTGTGTGCCATCATGCCTGGCTAATTTTTTTTTTTTTTTTTTAATACTAGAGATGGGGTTTTGCTACATTGGTCAGGCTGGTCTCGAACTCCTGGCCTCGAGTGATCTGTCTGCCTTGGCCTCCCAAAGTACTGGAATTATAGGCATGAGCCACCAGGCCCAGCTGATAGTGGGAATATTAAAGAAGACAGACACCTGTCACTTTGGTGTCTGTGTTTTAGTAGCTTTCTTTTAAGCAGTTGTAAACTGTTCTAGGGCATCTGCTTTATCTTTGTCTTGCACTTCATCTCTTCCTTGACCCACTTGTTAAATGTATGACCACCTTTAAGATTTTTAATTTTGTGTGCTGCCTCCACCACTGCTGTGAACGCCCGCATAGAGACAGGCACCTACCCATCCTGGCACCTGCTAGCACCCTGCTGCACCCAACAAGTGTGCACCGTGCTGCATTGCTGCTGCTTCTGGTATGTGTGAATGAGGACAGATCTTGTTGCCATCACCTTACAAAATGCTTTATCTGGCACCACCCATTGGTGTGTAGTGACCAGTGGTCTGAGAGCACCTTAGCCCCACCCCCTGCCAACGTGGTGGGTTCCTAATTTCGAGGAGCCAGAGAACAAAATTGGGGCCCGAAACAAGTTCCCCAGAGTTAGAACACACAGTCCAGGAATTGAGAGCTGAGTCTCAGCCCCCTAAAATCCTCCAGAAGCCAAACCAGTCGACTGAATCTGCCTTATTCCACAGTCAAACCCTCAAGCTCATCAAATAGCATAAAAGAAAAAACAAAAAATTCAAAGGACAGCAACTTTAAAAATCGAAGGAACACCAACCCACAAAGATGAGAAAGAACCAGTGCAAGAATTCCTACAACTCAAAAAGCTAGAGTATCTTTTCTCCAGATGACCAGACTAGCTCTCCAGCAAGGGTACTGAACTGGGGCTGAGATGACTGACGTGGCAGAAATAGAATTCAGGCTATGAATAGGAATGAAGATTATTGCGATATAGGAGTATGTTGAAACCTAATCCAAGAAAACTAAGAATCACAATAAAATAATACAGGGACTGACAGACAAAATAGCCAGTATTGAAAAGAACATAACTGACCTGATATAGCTGAACAACACATTATAAGAATTTAGTAATGCAATCACAAGTATTAATAGCATAATAGAAAGCTGAGGAAAGAGGCTCAGAGCTTGAAGACTGGCTTTCTGCAATAAGATAGTCAAATAAGAATAGATGAAAAAGAATGAAAAAGAACAACAACAAAAAACCCTCTGAGAAATATGGGATTACATAAAGAGACCAAATCTAAAACTTATTGCTGTCCTTGAAAGAGATGGGGAGTATGGAAGCAACTTGGAAATCATATTTCAGGATATCCTCCATGAGAACTTCTTCAGCCTAGGTAGAGAGACCAACATTCAAATTCAGGAAATGCAGAGAACCCAGTAAGATACTTCACAAGAAGGTCATCCCCAAAGCACTTGATAATCAGATTCTCCAATGTCAAAATGAAAGAAAAAATGTTAATGGCAGCTGGAGAGAAAGGTCAGGTCACCCAAAGGGAAGCCCATTGACTAACAGTGGACGTTTCTGTAGAAACCCCACAAGCCATGAGTTGTTGGGGGCCAATATTTAGCATTCTTAAAAGAAATTCCAACGAAGAATTTCATGTCATGCCCAACTAAGCTGCATAAGCAAAGGAGAAATAAGATCCTTTTCATAGAAGCAAATGCTGAGGGCATTCATTATTGTCAGACCTGCCTTACAAGAACTCTTAAAGGAAGCACTGCATGTGGAACGGAAAGACCATTATCAGCCACTACAAAAACACACTTAAGAACACAAACCAATGACACTATAAAACAACCACACAAACAAGTCTGCATGATAACCAGCTAACACCATGATGACAGGATCACATTCACTCATATCAATACTCACCTTGAATGTAAGTGAACTAAATGCCTCAATTAAAAGGCACAGAGTTGCAAGCTGGATAAAGACCCAATTATATGCTGTCTTTAGAAGACCCATCTCAAATGCAGTGACACCCACAGGCTTAAAATAAAGGGATGGAGGGAAATCTTCAAGCAAATGAAAACCAGAAAGCAGGGGTTGTCATACTAATATTAGACAAAAGACTATAAGCCAACAAAGATCAAAAAAGACAAAGGGCTTTACATAATGATAAAGGGTTCAATTCAACAAGAAGATCTAACTTTTCTAAATATGTATGCGCTCAACACAAGAGTACCCAGATTCATAAAGGAAATTCTTAGAGACCTTCAGAGACTTAGACTCCCACACAATAATAAGGAGAGACGTCAACATCTCATTCACAGTATTATACGGATCATTGAGGGTGAAAATTAATGATATTCAGGACCTAAACTCAGCACTGGATCAAATGGACCTGGTAGACATCTATAGAACTCTCCACGCTAGAACAACAGAATATACATTCTTCTCATCACCACATGGCACATACTCTAAAGTCGACCACATAATCAGCCCCAAAACACTACTCAGCAAATGCAAAAGCAGTGAAATCATAACAGTCACTCCCTCAGACCATAGCAGCAGAAAATTAGAAATCATTAAGAAATTTGCTCAAAACCATACTCTTTCATGGAAATTGAATAACTGCTCCTGAATGACTTTTGTGTCAATAATGAAATTAAGGCAGAAATCAGATTCTTTGAAACTAATGAGAACAAAGATATATACCAAAATCTCTGGGACACAGTTAAAGCAATGTTAAGAGGGAAATGTATAGTATTAAACACTCACATTAAAAAATTGGAAAGATCTCAATTTAGCAACCTAATATCACACAACTAACAGAACTGGAGAACCAAGAGCAAACCATCCCCAATGCTAGCAGAAAATAAGAAATAACCAAAATCAGAGCTGAACTGAAGGAGATTGTGACACAGAAAAGCACTCAAAAGATCAATGAATCCAGGAGTTTTTTTTTTTTTTGAAAAAAAAAATTACTAAAATAGGCCCCTAACTGTACTAATGAGAGAGAAGATACAAATGAAGACTATTTAGAAATAACAGAGGGGATATTACCACTGATCCCACAGAAATACAAATAACCACCAGAGAATATTTTGAACACCTCTGTGCATACAAACTAAAATATCTAGAAGAAATTGATAAATTCCTGGATACATACACCCTCCCAAGACTACCAGAAAGAAATTGAATCCCTGAACAGAACAATAACAAACTCTGAAATTGAATCAGTGATAAATAGCCTACCAAACAAACAAAAATCCCAGAACAGACAGATTCACAGCTGAATTTTACCAGATGTACAAAGAAGAGCTGGTAACATTCCTACTGAGACTCTTCCAAAAAATTGAAAAGGAGGCACTCCTCCCTAACTCATTCCATGAGACCAGCATCATCCTGATATCAAAACTTGGCAGAGACACACACACAAAAGAAGACTTTAGGCCAGCATCCTTGATACACATCAGTGCAAAAATCCTCAGCAAAATACTGACAAACTGAATATAGCAGTACATCAAAAACATATCCAGCATGATCAAGTAGGCATTATCTCTGGGGTGCAAAGTTGGTTCCACATACAGAAATCAGTGTGATTCATCACATAAACAGAACTAAAGACAAAACCATATGATCATCTCAATAGATACAGAAAAGGCTTTTGATAAAATTCAACACCCCTTCATGTTAAAAATTTTCTATAAACTAGGTATTGAAGGAACATACATCAAAATAAGAGCCATCTATGAGAAACTCACAGTCAACATCATACTGAATGAGCAAAAGCAGGAAGCATTGCCCTTGAAAACCAAGACAAGGCAAGGATGTTCTCTCTCACCACTCCTATTCAACATAGTATTGGAGGTCCTGGCCAGAGCAGTCAGGCAAGAGAAAGAAAGAAAGGGCATCCAAATAGGGACCAAACTATTCCTGTGTGCAGACAACATTATTCAATATGTAGAAAACCCCATAGTCCCAGCCCAAAAGCTCCTTAAGCTGTCAAACAACTTCAGTGAAGTCTCAGAACACAAAGTCAGTGTACAAAAACTACTGGCATTCCTGTACACCAACAACTGTCAAGCCAAGAGGCAAATCAGGAAGACAATACCATTCACAATTGCCACAAAAAGGATAAAATTCTTAGGAATACAGTTAACCAAGAAGGTGAAAGATCTCTGTCATGAGAACTACAAAACACGGCTCAGAGAAATCAGAGATGACACAAGCAATAGAAGAACATTCCATGCTTATGGATAGGAAGAATCAATATTGTTAAAAATGATCATACTGCCCAAAGCAATTTATAGATTCAAAGCTATTTCTATCAAACTACCAATGACATTCTTTACACAACTAGAAAACTATTTTAAAATTCCTATGGATCCAAAAAAGAGACTCAATAGCCAAGGCAATCCTAAGCCAAAAAATAAAAAATAAAAAAATAAAAATCAGGAAGCATATCACTCTACCTGACTTCAAACTATACCACAGGATAGCAGTAACCAAAACAGCATGATACTGGTACCAACCCAGACACATATACTGATGGAACAAAATAGCCCAGAAATAAGGCCACATACCTACAATCACCTGATCTTCAGCAAACCTGACAAACACAAGCAATGGGGAAAGGACTCCCTATTCATTTGGGAAAGGTGCTGGGTTAACTGACTAGCCATATACATAAGATTGAAACTGTATGCCTCCCTTATACCATATATAAAAAAATAATCAACTCAAGATAGATCAAAGACTTAAATGTAAAACCTAAAACTATAAAAACGCTGGAAGACAACCTAGGCAATACCATTCTGGACACAGGAATGGGCGAAGATTTCAAGATGAAGACAACAAAATCAATTGTAGCAAAAGCAAAAAGTGACAAAAGGGAACTAATTAAAGAGCTTCTATACAGCAAAAGAAACTATCAACAGAGTAAACAGACAACTTATAAAATGGGAGAAAATGTTTGCAAACTGTGCATCAGACACAGGACTAATATCCAGCATCTACAGGTAACTTCAATTTACAAGAAAAAATAATCCTATTAAAATGTGGGCAGAGGACATAAACACTTTTCAAAAGATAACATACATATGGTCAATAAGAATGTGAAAAAAAGCTCAATATCTCTGGTCATTAGAGAAATGCAAATAAAAACCACAATGAGATACCATCTCATACCAGTAAAAATGGCTATTACTAAAAAGTCAAAAAGTAACGGGTGCTAGTGAAGTTGTGGAGGCAAAGGAACACTGTTGGTGGGAATGTAAATTAGTTTAACCATTGTAGAAAACAGTGTAGTGATTCCTCAAAGACTTAAAAACAGAAGTACCATTCAATCCAGCAATCCCATTACTGTTTATTTACCCAAAGTAATAGACATCATTCTATAATAAAGACACATGCATGTATCCATTGCAGCACTATTTATAATAGTAAAGACGTGGAATTAACCTAAATGCCCATTACTGGTGGACTGGATAAAGAAAATGTGGTACATACCATGGAATACAATGCAGGCATACAGCCATAAAAAGAATGAGATCGTCCGGGTGCGGTGGCTCATGCCTGTAATCCCAGCACTTTGGGAGGCCAAGGTGGGCAGAGCATGAGGTCAGGAGTTTGAGACCAGCCTGGCTAATGTGGTGAAACCCCATCTCTGCTAAAGATACAAAAAATTAACTGGGCATGGTGGCGTGCACCTGTGATCTCAGCTACTCAGGAGATGGAGGCAGGAGAATTGCTTGAATCCGGGAGGCGGAGGTTACAGTAAGCTGAGATCACATCATTGTATTCCAGCCTGGGTGACAGCGTGAAACTCCATCCAAAAAAAAAAAAAAAAAAAAAGAAGAAGAAATCATGTCTTTTGTAGGAACATAGAGGCCTTTATCTTTAGCAAACTAACAGAGAAACAGAAAACCAAGTACCACACATTCTCACTTATAAGTGGGAGCTAAATAATGAGAACACATGGACACATAGAGGTGAATGACAGAGACGTGGGCCTATGCGGGGTAGAGGGTGGGAAGAGGGAGAGGATCAGAAAAAATAACTAATGGGTACTAAGCTTAATACCTGGGTGGAGAAATAATCTGTACAACAAAGCCCCTTGATAGAAGTTTACCTATATAATAAACCTGCACATGTACACTTGAACTTTAAAAAAAATTTTTTTATCTATAAATTATTAATAATAGTTCACTATATAAGGGTTATTGTAAGAAAAAGGTAGCATATGGAAACTGCATTATCCTACATTACATGACTGTCTCTGGGGTTAGTCAAGTCTGTGTTTAAATGGCAGTTTTCTACCTCAGTGTTCTATTTCTCTGTGATTCCTGACAACTTGGTTCACCTGTATTTTCCTCTCTCTGAAATGGGAATGATTTTTCCTATTTCATAAACTTATTTTGAAGTTAAATTGTGTATGTAAAGCACCTGTTACATTGCTTGGTATCCAATACTTAATAAATGTTATTTTTCTTTTCTTTCTCTCTCCGTTTTCAACATTTTCTCATTCTCCACAGTTTTCTGAAAGGGAACTTTGTAAGATCAGTTATGGGCTATGATGAAACCATTTTAATTCTCTGTTCTTTGCCAAGCTGCAAGGAAGGTCAAGGGAATCAATAATGTAGGATTGTGAAGTCTTTATCCAGGTTACTCATGGAATTTTCTTGTGAATGAAAGACTTGGGAGATTTTCAAGTTAACATCTATCAACAGTTTTCTGATATCTGCTCATCTAATACTGTTACACTTTTGTTTAATATAATCTGTAGTGGCTGCTTCACTGCCTTGTGGATGAAGCCAAACCTAATAGCCCAAAGAATAAGGCTGATTGCAACTGGCCTTTTATTAGACTATAGCCTCATCTCCTGTCCCTCAGGATTGCTTCCTAATTTAGTTAATGTTTTTTTCTTCAAGCCTTTATTATGTTTCCTGGGGTTACTAACATGATCAAAGTAGCAAGCTAGCGTTCTTCTAGGGCAGAGGTTGGGCAAGAGAGTAGGGGGAGGTGGGTTGGAGAAAAAGGATGATCCAGAAGTCTGGTTCCCAAGTTCTTTAGGACATTTTCACTGGTTTTTGACAAAATGGGAAGGTAAAAATTATGCAGTGAGCTTTTTCATTCTCTTTTATTGTGATTATATCTGCTCTATTCTTATATATTAAGAACATTATTGACAGAATAAAAAGTTGGTAGTCCTTTTATATCTTATCTTTTTTTTGTTTCTTTAGAACTTTACAGGTCCATGAAATTTGATGATATAGGAAATGGTCATCCAGTATCTGCAGTGCTGTTTAAAGAGAAAAGGCCCAGGTGAAGCCTGTTACTGGAAGACTGAGTTATATGAGAGACTAGCTGCCTGGGATGAGAGAGAAGCCAAGAGACTAGTATGTCTTACAATGGAGGAGATGTCCAGTTTGAGGATAGTGGGAAAGTAGGGAAATGAAATGAAGGCTGTTTATTTAGTTGGCTTTCTCAGTGTCAGTGAGGTTTGCATGTGAACATGCACTGGACCTGACTTGCAGGAATGCTTATTTAGAATCCTGGGAGTCTGCACTGGATTTATTCAGTAATCTTAGCTCGACTGTAGAATTGCTGAGTGCTTCACCCTCAAAACGGAAATTACAAAGGCTGATTTTTAAAGCACTTTAGGATCCTGAAATGTAGTATACCACTGTAAGCTTCAGAGATAGTTTCTTCACTTGGTTGCAGTCTTTGAAATGGGATTCAACTGAAGCTTTACAAAGTAGTATTAGAACTCCCAATGACAGTCACCAGTCTTGCCTTTTGTTCATGTTTTTAAAACTACCTGGATATTATATTGTACATGCTCTGTAATTTCTATGAAGTGATGTGAAAAAGTTATTTAAGTTTTTGGAAAGTTGTCTTAACATGTTAATAGAATGCTGGAAACATTGCTGAGATTAAAAAGAAACCTACTTTATAGATTATTTGACTTTATGAGAACATAAATACATACTGCTAATTCAAAATGGAAAAGCAAACCAAACCCAAAACAGTCTTCTCTTCCTCAATAAATCTAATAAATAATTTTCAGCAAGAGAATTATGATAGGATACATTAAGAGTTTTGGCATCTGGAATCAAACATGTAGACTAAAGCATACTAAGATTTTTATATTAATCTACTTCTGACTAAAGTAGTAGTAGTAGTAGTTTTTTTTTTTCCTTTTCATATCACATAAACCCTAACTGTGTTTTGTTCTTGGATCAGAAAGGGAAAGAATTCAAATGTGAGTTTCATATTTGGTTAGCTTATCTGTTCATGTATTAAAACAGTATGGGAAAAATTGAAGCATTTAGTGTTTATTCCTATTTGAAGGAGTTTAGATAGAAAGAACCAAGTGATACAGGTCTTGCATATTTAAGACGTTTATTGTGTCATTTTCTGAATAGAAAAGTACAACTATTTAAAAATATTCTGTTTTGAAAAAGAAATATGTTTATAAACATGTTTTCTAATAAAAATAATAGTCACTATAGAATATTCAGAAAGCGTAGAAGCATATAGAGAAATAGAAAAACAGAACACCTATAATTTACTACCTGGAGCAGCAATGTTAAATCTTGGCACTTTTTTCCTTCTATCTTTTTTCTTTTTTTTCTTGCAGTTTTGAAATAATACCAGAAATTGTAATATTCTGCTTTTTCAACATATAGAGAACAGCTTAAGTATTATTTTAAACTTTATAAATGTAATTTTTATTGACTTTATACTACATTATCTGTCTGGGCCATAAAAATCCTACCCATTTCTCTGTTGTTGAACATTTGTTTGTAAAAATATTAAAATTTTAAATTAGTGCGAGTTTGTTTTCTTGAGGCTTTCCTCTTCAATTGAGTAAACTTATTTACAGGACTTTACTTAAGATTAGATTTTTCTTTCTTCCTTCCATCCCCCCAATTAGATGCTGGCTAATTCCTGGAATTTTTCCCTCCCTATTCTTTGTAATTTGAAAAACCCTTGTTTGGTACTACTAGTGTGGCAGCTTCAGCTTACTTGTAGTGGATGCTCTGAAGTTGTGCAAAGTATATATGGCTTATTCCATCAAGTTACACTGAACTTCAACAGGAGGTCCTTATGAAGCTTGGGAGCCATAAGTATGCTTTGAGATAATATACGCAAAGATCTAAATAGAATGTAGGGAATGAAATAGTACTCATTTAGTGTACAGTTTAATTTTTTTCTAGTATCAAGCATTTTACCTGAGTTGTATGCAAAATGAAGTGTTTTATGCCAATGTTAATACTGATAACTGCGGGAATTAAGTATTGATATTTTATGTATAATTTATTTGTTTTATTGATCTCAAGAGTAAAACAACAGTTTCTCAAACATTCTGTTGGCTATGTGGGTTATATCTAGATTTAATAATCATATTCTTTTCAATAAAATTGATCAGTTTGTAGGAAAAGATGGGTAGTATTGTGAGTAAGACTGCGGAACAAAATGCTTGCACCTTTAGCCTCCTTGAATGCTTTGTGGATTTTTCCTTGGTTTAAGATCTTTTTTTTTTACTCATACTGGAAAAATACTATTACTTTAGACAGAAGAAGATTGCTATTCAAAATAACATGTGTTTCTTTTGAAAACTTTTCTCAACATTTGTTTTTACAAACTTTGTGGTAATTTATATTACAACTGAAATAAAATTTAATGTTGCAATTATTCCTGAAAATAGCCATAAAATATGATCATTAACCAAGGTCTGCACTTACCATAATGCTTTTGATAGCTTTGGAACTTCTATACTATAGAGCCCTTATATACGTTAAAGAACTTCTTAGACAACAGTACTGTGTCTCTTTCTTCCCTCCCACCCTGTGTGTGTGTGTATGCATGTGAATGTGTTTGAGTTTATTGTTTTTCAAATATCTATACGTGAAAATCACTTTAAAACACAAGTAACTTATCTGTCATCTATATACTAGGAATTTCACATCTCATTAAAATAACAGTTTGAAATGGAAATAATATTCTTATGGTTGTATTCTACTGAGACTATTTTAAGAATTTGTCTTATAAGATATGATTTATTCTTCCTCAGGTTTTTATTTTTAAAATATTTTTTATTTTTAATATTCGATTCATTTAATATATTTTTAATACAGAAAGAATGAGAAGATTAGTAGTTTGCTTATATGAGAATTCTGATTTTTGTTTTTAAATATTTTTTCTTAAATATTTCTTTTTAAATGTCATCCCATATTTCCACAAAGGTATGGTTATTGGATCATTTGTCCTTGGTTGTTGCAAAATCCTTCAGAACTCAACACAAAAACAGCTTCATTGTGTACAATGATGTAGCCACCTTCTTTCCAGATGGAAATCAAATCAGAATACATAACCATTAGTTTTCACAAATCTGTTGAAATCAGAATTAGAGTTTCTCCTCTCTATGATTATTTTACAGTTGATTTAATAATAGAGCAATTCTCAAAATATATAACATTTGTTGCAAATGCTATATATTTTTATAAAGAAATTTTCAGGGATATAAGACAAATTGGAAAAATCTTCAGTATCATTGTTATCCCTCTATAAAATGGCTGATACTCTGAAGAATAAACATAGGTCTGGATTCAAAATTGACAAGAATTAATTTAGAAAATTAAGTCAGTGTTGGTAGAGAGGTGTCAAGATATGCATCTTTGAATTTGAGATAATAGCTCTCATGGCACTCTCTTGAAGTGAAAGTAGGAAAATGTGAAACTACCATTTAAACAAGTATTAGCATGCAGTGACTAGCTAATGTAAGCCAATTCATGTTAATAAGAGGATAGGGAAGGGGCTTACAACATTATGGTTTTAATTGTTTGTGTTTTAATTGATAGACTGATTATAAAATAAAGGTTCTGGTAGACTTTTAAAAATAATCATTCAGTGATTATCAAAAATAATCACTCTTTGCTTCATTGTCAGAGTTCTGTCATATCATTATAAAGAGATTTATGAACAGTCTGTATATCTCTGGGCTTTAATTAGCCATGGGAACATGCAGAGTTTAAAAGTAAAAGTAATTGCATAGGCTCTGATAACTACTGTGCAGTCAATCACCTTCTTTAGAAGAATGCTATGTAAAACAAACCATTGTACAGAGCAGACAGTTAAGAAAATACACTTCTGTTACTGGATCTGCAGGGGAGATTTGCAGATTTTGTGAGATCCTGCAGAGAATCAAGCAAAATCTGCATTATAGCACATTATATCCTATGGGGAAGAACCAGCAGAACTTCTTATGGTCCTCAACTATCTCTGCTCAGTATACTTTTGTCCTGCCATGTAGAAAGCCTTCCACTTGTTGGAAACAGTAATAATGTTGGAACAGTGAGAGAAAATGATAAAAGAATCATGAAAAATAACATCTACATGAGAAGGACCTTTATAGTCAAGCTTGACAAGAAGACTGGGAATCAAGTTGAAGGGTTGTTAGATAAACGAATATGATTTTGCTTAAATTCTTTGTTTTAAGAAATAGCTATCAAATTGCAAGGAAGGAAAGCCATTAGGTTGAGTGAAGAATACCTGATTTATAGGCATATCTCAAGTTCTTTTTGTGAGAATCCTAAATACTACATTTAATGCTATACTCTAAAGATTTATCTTTTTTTTTTTTTTTTTTTTTTGAGACGGAGTCTCACTCTGTCACCCAGGCTGGAGTGCAGTGTCGCAATTTCAACTCACTGCAAGCTCTGCCTCCTGGGTTCACGCCATTCTCCTGCCTCAGCCTCCTGAGTAGCTGGGATTACAGGCACCCACCACCACGCCTGGCTAATTTTTTTGTATTTTTGGTAGAGATGGGGTTTCACCATGTTAGCCAGGATGGTCTTGATCTCCTGACCTCATGATCTGCCTGCCTTGGCTCCCAAAGTGCTGGGATTACGGGCGTGAGCCACTGTACCTGGCCAAGATTATCTTTTTTGTATTTTTCTTTTGTATTGAGATTTTAAAATTTGCTTTCTCTCTTAAGTGCCTGTTTAAAAAGAAGTGATTGGGCCGGGCGCGGTGGCT
>NW_012106064.1:629882-634380 GCF_000951045.1 Mandrillus leucophaeus | reverse complement strand
GATTGAAGAACATGAAGTAAAGTAAGAAATACCCTGAATTGCTGGAAGTTAGAGGTAAACTTGTAAATTAGGAAGCTGATAAATATATTGGTCAGGAAAATAAACAATTCCAGAAAACCATCTCATATTTTTGAGCTACAGTATTTCTTGGTTTCAACCTTTATTAGTATTATTTTTAAATATTGGCCTTATTTTCGTTAGTTTGGAAACTGATTTCACGAACTAATGTTTAAGTCCTCTTAAAAGTGTTTTATGTTTAAAGAAAACAATACACATGATACTGCAGTATTCTAACCTTATTCCAATCTATATCTGTAATTTTATAAGGAAAAACAGTACTAGTTTTTATAGCACAAAAACTTTACCATAAGTTTAACTCTGAAATGATCATTTTTAGAAGTTAGTTGTTGGATTCTTTTTTTTTTTTTTGGTGCAATTTTACCCTAATTTGTTACACTTTTTGACACATAGTAACTTCTTGGGTAGGGGGGATGGGAAAGTGGTCTTATCATTAAACCATTTATATTTACCTAAATAAAGTAGAAACTTATTTCTCCATCACATGTGGTGAAATAGTCCAATGGTAGAGTAGTTTGTAAGCTTTAAATAGGTTATTAAAATTAATAAAGTTGTTATAATTATGTTTTTATTTGGCAGAAACTAGCTGTCGAGTATAACAACTAGTTTCTCCAGGATTTGAATGCATTAAAGTTAATTAAAACTAATAAAATGTTTGATTTTTGACAATATTTTAATTGAATGTTAGATTAACATACAGTACATGTAATAGTTTATATTTTATTGGATTAAATTTTTATCATTTTGAGGTAGATAACAGTACTCTAAGATACCTTTGGTGATTCATTCTTCAGGTAAAAATGTTCATTGAAATATAATGTCCAAGTGTTAGACCATATTTTCCTTCCTTCTATAATTAGAATAAATTCATTCAGAATAGAAAGGAAGCAGTTAGTGGCCATGCTGTTATTTTTAAACATTTTACCATGTTTGTCAAGCAGATGGTTTATATATAAAGGCCTAAGAACTTTGGTATCTTACTTGAGGAACAGTGCTTTAATGACTAAAATATATTGGTAATTTTTAAGTATATGTAATGTGAATATTTATTAATGTTTTTTAAATTTTGAAACTCCTTTTTATGCACAATGAAAACTTTTTTGAAGGATCCTTAAAGACATTAAGTATATAAGTATGATTCTGTGTGTGTGTGTGTGTGTGTGTGTGTGTGCATTTGCATGTGGGTGTTAAAAATAATCGAGTGACTGATATTGAAAAACAGTAATTTTGACACAGTTGAACTGAAAAGTTTTATCTGTATATATCAGCACAATTAATGAAATTTGCTAGTGATTGTCTCCCAAGCTGGTACTGTTGTTATTCACCTTTGTATCCCAAGGGCCAGCCTGGTATCTGTCTAATACAGAGTTCACATTCACTTATGTTTACTGAATGAATTTCAACATCTTTTCTTATACATTCTTATCTGTTACTATTTAGTTCAAGCTAAGATACCAAATTTGTTATATAAATCACTGAACGTTTAAATGAATTTAAATGTTTCCAAATAGTTGTTAGGTTTGAATTATTCTAATTTTCTGCTGTGATAAGTAACAATTTGAACAAAAAAAGATGTTTGAACTACAGCATAAAAATCAGATGTTTGAACTACAGCATAGTTTTTCTTTTAATACTTTTGTAATGTTATGTCCATTTTCTGAGCATGGAAAATATATTTATATTAATCTTCTGTTTTAGTCAGCTCTCAAATATTTTGTTTATGTCTTTGTACTCATCTTTATTTTTTACTTGTGGTGGTCTTACACCCTCATAACTAACAATTTCTTTTTTAGTATTACTAAAAAAGTTTCTAATACCTCCATTTTCTTAATACTTCCGTTTTCTTAATACCTCCATTACCCAGTCTTTAATGTGTTTATGTGTGTTTGTGTGTATCTGTTCCTGTTTGCAGAGCCAAAGTTACCATACCAAAGAGACCCAACAGTTACATTGGCTTAAATGAGGTAGAAGCTTATTTCTCCTTCACATAATGTTGGTAGAGTAGTCCAGACTGTCAAAGTGGTTACCAGGTCTCAAGTTGTTTATGCTCTGCATTGTCCTATGATCCTAATTTAAGAAAGGGAGGAAAGAACAGAAGTAATTTCCTTTTCAGCACATAGTCAGTAGTTACACATTTTCACATTTCATTTGTTAGAACAAGCTTGTCCAACCTGTGACCCACATGCAGCCCAGGACAGCTTTGAATGTGGCCCAAAACGAATTCATAAAGTTTCTTAAAACATTATGAGATTTTTTTTTTTTTTTTCCTCATCAGCTATCCTTGGTGCTAGTGTATTTTATGTGTGGCCCAAGACAATTCTTCTTCCATTGCGTCCCAGGGAAGCCAAAAGATTGCACCCCCCTGGGTTAGAACTTTGTCCCATGGCTACATATGGCTGCAAGGGAAGCCAGAATTGCAGTCTCTTTAAGAGTGGCCACTCATTCAGCTAAAACTCTGTTACTGTGAAGCAGGGGAAAATGGATTTCAGGTGACCACTAGTAGTTGCTATGACACATTTAAATTATGTCATGTTGTTTGATAGTCCTGTCTCATTTGTACTAGGAGAAAATTAAAGGATCAAGGGCAAGATGTAGTATTCCTATTTTCCTGGAATGCACCTGCTGTGACAACCCTAATTAGGACCCCCAATGAGAACATTGAATCTTAGGAAATGATAGTTGTACTCAAGGCCCAGGTGACCTCTGCCCCATATGAGGACTTTCTCTTCATTATCAACCTTAACAAACTTTGGTTGGAGGGGTTTATTAAAGAGAGATTGGATTTTATACATGAGACATTTGTTAACCCATATTTAAACCCATAGTTCTTTATATAAATGTTACTGTTATGGCTTGCTTCATTTTTCCTTTTAACAGCACTTTGGTGAAGTTGTAATTCTTTTTGGTGAAGTCATGATGATGCTTTTAGAATATTGTCCACTGTCTGCACTCTCTTAGATTAATTAATGCAGAACCTTTAGAAGTTTTTTTTTTTTATGGTCTATATAATCTATCTTGAAATGAGAGTAAATTCAGATTGAACACTGTGGAACTCTGTATTTTCAAAAACTGAGAGACTTCAAGTACTCGTATATTGCTAATGGGAGTAAAAAGTATCAGTTCGTTGGAAAACAATTTATTAATAGTCATGAAAATTACTCATATGTATATACACCCTTTAACATAACATTTTCATTTCAGCAGATATTTTTATATGTAAGATATGATGGATTTATAATATTACTTTTACAACATTGTTTGTAATAGCAAGGATTAGAAGCAATCTGAGGCTGGGCGTGGTGGCTCACGCCTGTAATCCCAGCACTTTGGGAGGCCAAGGTGGGCGGATTACGAGATCAGGAGTTCGAGACTAGCCTGGCCAACATGGTGAAACCCCATCTCTACTAAAAATACAAAAATTAACTGGGTGTGGTGGCGGATGCCTGTAATCCCAGCTACTCAGGAGGCTGAACCAGGAGAATTGCTTGAACCTGGGAGGCAGAGGTCGCAGTGAGCTGAGGTTGCACCATTGCACTCCAGCTTGGGTGACAGAGCAAGACTCCGTCTCAGTTAAAAAACAAAAAACAAAAAACAGAAACAACCTGAATAACGACTGACTAGGAATTGGTTAAATAAACAATCGTACTTCCATAAAATGGAATACTATATATAGCTATATAAAATGATGATAAAACTGTTTAAATACTGAACTGAAAACTCTCTAACATTCTTTTGTGAAAACAGCAAACTGCACAACAACATGTATAAGATGTCCTGTGTATAAAAAGAAGGAAATAAACTATATTCATGTTTATATCACATAAAATGTCTCTAACAGAATTATTAATAAATATGGTCGAACAAAAAATTTTTCAGGAATAATGCTTTAAACTCCCTATTAGGAATTTTAATGTTATTCTTATTAACGTTATGTATATTTTGATATGGTAAAGGTTAAGACAAATATTATGGGGTGTTTATTTTAGAAAAATACATTATTGGTTGGTTAGTCCAATTCTTTCTTAATGCAAAAGCTCTCTTCTACAGTATCCCCACAAACTGGATATTTGTCATGTCTGAACATTGCTATTGATAGGGACTTGATTAACTTATCAAGTAGGCAGTTTTGTTCATTTAGTTCCAAAAAGAAAGCCCAAAGAAAATCTGTCTAGGATAGGACACAATCTGGCAACTGGATAATACTAGCCTAGAGGTACTTAAAATCCAAATTGTTTCCTTGAAATAAGGGGTCAGATTGTTATGAGGAATGTGAATGTGAAGAGAGTCTGTTGTTCCTACTTGAGTCATTGTATTCCATTGCTAAGTACTATTAGAGTTCATTTTCTTTTCTTTTCTTTTCTTTTCTTTTCTTTTCTTTTCTTTTCTTTTCTTTTCTTTTCTTTTCTTTTCTTTTCTTTTC
>NW_012106064.1:609375-629832 GCF_000951045.1 Mandrillus leucophaeus | reverse complement strand
TTCTTTTCTTTTCTTTTCTTTTCTTTTCTTTTCTTTTCTTTTCTTTTCTTTTTTGAAACTGAGTCTCTCTCTTGCCTAGGCTGGAGTGCAGTGGCACCATCTAGGCTCACTGGAACCTCTGCCTCCTGGATTCAAGCAATTCTTGTGTCCCAGCCTCCCAAGTAGCTGGGACTACAGGCACCTGCCACCATGTCTGGCTATTTTTTTTTTTTTTTTTTTTTTTTTTACTTTTAGTAGAGACGGGATTTCACCATTTTGGCCAGCTGATCTCAAACTCCTGACCTCGGGTGATCATCCCCCCTCGGCCTCCCAAAGTGCTGGGATTACAGGTGTGAGCCACTGTGCCCAGTCAGAATTCATTTTCATATAAAGCTAAAATAATATCCAGATTTACCTCTTCCCTGACTTATATGCATTGGATCATAACTATATTCTTTTTTGTTTGTTTGTTTTGAGATGGAGTCTCAACTCTTGTCACTCAGGCTGGAGTGCAGTGACGTGATCTAGGCTCACTGCAGTCTCCGCCTCTCAGGTTCAAGCTATTCTCCTGCCTCAGCCTCCCGAGTAGCTGGGATTACAGGCACCTACCACCATGCTTGTAGTACAAAATTTAGTGTAGTGACAGGGTTTCGCTACGTTGGCCAGGCTGGTCTCGAAGTCTGGTCTCGAAGTCCTGATCTTAGGTGATCTGCCCGCCTTGGCCTCCCTAAATGCTGGCATTACAGGCGTGAGCCACCATTCCCAGCCTAACTATATTCTATGACCATTATTTAAAGAAAAGCCTTTAAGTTACTTGAGAAAGAGACATTAGGATAAAAGTTCTTTGTTCTTTTGGCTAACCTTCATAGGATATAATTTCCTTTATAATATTGCTTGATCATACTGCTTCTCCTCTGGACATCATTTATTAGAAATATGGTATGTAGAAGCAAACACCAGTCTCCAGATAGGGTCTTTTTATTTATTTATTTATTTTTTGAGACAGTCTCGCTCTGTTGCCCAGGCTGGAGTGCAGTGGTGTGATCTGGACTCACTGCAACCTCAGCCCCCTGAGTTCAAGCGATTCTCCTGCCTCAGCCTCTGGAGTAGCTGGGACTATAGGCATGTGCCACCACGGTCGGCTAATTTTTTGTATTTTTTTTGGAGAGACAGGGTTCACTGTATTAGCCAAGATGGTCTGTATCTCCTGACATTGTGATCCACCTGCCTTGGCCCCACAAAGTGCTGGGATTACAGGCATGAGCCACTGTGCCTGGCCCTGAATATTTTAAGGACAGTGAAGCTCTCACCTGGTTTGTGTTAAATGGGGGTTTGTGTATGTGTGTTTTAATTCTAAGACATATCAGTTCCTTTGGTATCTAAGACACATTGTGGTCTCATTTTGAATTTGAGGTTCATCAGAGTATGTAGATATTTTTTACATGAACCACTATTTTTTTACACAAACTGCTATTATTGTATTTTCTGTACAATTACCATCTTTATAGTACTTTGAAAGTTTTTACTTATTCTTGTGTTTCTCATTTACTCATCACAGAAAAACTAAATTTTTTAAAAGCAAAAAGAAAATTCTAAATTATACTCAGTTACAGTTTTCTTAACACTTTATTATATATCCGTTCAGGAATTTCCACCAACAGTGTATAATTCCCTTTTCTCCACAACCTTGCCAGCGTCTGTTATTTTCTCATTTTTTAAGAATAGCCATTCTTACTGGTGTGAGATGGTATCTCATTGGGGGTTTGATTTGCATCTCTTTGATGACTAGTGATATGGAGCATTTTTTCATATTTGTGTTGGCTACTTGTATATCTTTAGAGAAGTTTCTGTTCACGTTCTTTGCCTACTTTTTTAATGTGGTTATTTGTTTTTTGCTTGTTGATTTGTTTTTGTTCCTTAGAGATTCTGGATAATCGTCCTTTGTCGCATGTATCGCTTGAAAATATTTTCTCCCATTCTGTAGGTTGTCTGTTTACTCCATTGGTAGTTTCTTTTATTGTGCAGAAACTCTTTCATTTAATTAGGTCCAAACTGTCAATTTTTGTTTCAGTTGCATTTGCTTTTGAAGTCTTAGTCATAAATTCTTTGACTAGGTCAATGTCTAGAATGGTATTTCCTAGGTCTCCTTCTGGGATTTTTATAGTTTGAGATCTTATATTTAAATCTCTAATCCTTCTTCAATTACTTTTTGTATATCTTAACTGGTAGGAGTCCAGGTTCATTCTTCTGCAACCAGTTTTCCCATCACCGTTTATTAAATAGGGTATCCTTTCCCTATTGTTTATTTTTGTCAACGTAATTGAAGACCAGTTGGTTGTAGGTGTGCAGCTTTATTTCAGGGATCTCTGCATTTTAAATGAAAAATATTCTACTGTATAGATGCCCCATCATTTATTGATTCTGTAATTTGTTTTAATGCTTCCTTTTTGTTGGACATTTTGGTTGTTTTCAATTTAGGCTATTATAAATAAGTCAGAGGAATGCTTTCACACATCCTTAGTTATTTTTATTTTGTTTCTTATGAAGAATTCCTAGAAGTAGGATTGGTAGATCAGAGGGCAAGTATATTTTAAAGTCTTTTCAGAAAAAGTTCCCGAGTGTCCTCCAGCAGTGCTCCTATTTGCAGTGTCTATTAATTTGATGGTTAAAACATGGTAGGTTATTTATTTTTCATTTCTGTTTTCAAAATTGACTTTTATAATTGTAACTTAAGGTTAAAACCTTACATTTATTTCTTTTATATTTCAACCTATAAATATAAACTTTGCTGTAAATCCTTTTGGGTACTTTAAAATTACTCTGTCTTCTAAAAGAAACACTATAATTCCAAGATGTAAAGCAGTTTGTACGCCTATGTAGTTATAAGCCTACTATATCTTCATCCAGTTCATTGATAACAATGTTGTAAGCAGTTTGAGTCCAAATATAGAATCCTGACACATGGTACTAGAAACGGTTACTCCATATTGATAAAGATCTTCTAATCAATTAGAGTTTTGGGCAAATGTTCAGTCTGTTTTGAAACTACCTGATTGAGAGGTCATCCAGCCTATTGTTTTCCATTTTTTTCTACAAAAATTCCATGAGACTATCAATTTTTTTAGAGATTTTATATTAATTGGTATGCATAGTGGTTATAAAATAAGGCCTCTGCAGGTAGAGAGTACTGGGTTTGAATCCTAGCCCCATAGTTGACTAACTCTATGAACTTGGGCAGGTTGCTTTAAGTTTGTATGCCCCAGTATCCTCATCTTTAAAATCCCAATAATATTTTTTCTTATAACATTATGAGGATTAAATAAAAAATATTTAATTATTGGCATAAAGTTGTGTTCAATGAGTATTGACTATTCCTGTCAGTAACTTTGGGTGTCCCAAATGTTACAGGTTAGTAATTTTAATAAAAAATTATATTAAATTTAAAAATTTAATAAATTAAATTAAATTTTAATAAAAAACTAAATTGAAAAATTAAAATTAAGCCATCTTTTAATGAACTGATGACAGCTCTATCAGTGCTTCCTTTTATATAATCTCATAAATCATCTAAATAATAATTTTTAAAAGAATGTGTTATAAAGATTATTTAGGGAATTACATGCCTGTCTCCGTTCTCCAGTTTTTATCCTATACTCCTTGAGAAGCAGGATTTATTTTTCCATGTCATCCTTCTGTCATAGTCAGTGATCATATCTGTACTTCATCAGAAAATTCTGGATTTTAATTTGTCTGGGACTGAGGAGTTGTAACTATTCAAGTAAGAAAGACACGTACACTTTCTTTCCATCTATCTTAGGCTTCAGTTGGCTCTTAACTATGTTTACTATACCTTTTCCAGTTTGATGATCATTCTCCTTGATAGAACTAAATAGGAATTGAATAGTTCCACTTTCTCTGTCGTTTGTTTCTGTTCCTTCAGCAAGCATTTATTGAACAACTAAGTTTATGGCACTGCCCTGAGTGCTTGAAGAAAGATGGCCCTGGCAACAGTAGTTGTCTTCAGAGAGTACCAGTATGAGTGTGAGTGTATGTGTGTTGGTGAGAGTGTGTAGGGGGAATTGGTGAGTGTCAACAAAAGAGGGAGGGATCACAAAATTCCATTTACAACATTTCCCTTTGTTTTAAAATATCAAGATCACTTTGTGTCTTTGCTTTACCGTGTTATTTCATCAAGTGTGAGGACAAAATTATTGCTCTCAAATTTGTTTCCTGGTAATTACTATTACTGTAATTTTGTTTTTTGTTGTCATTGTTATACATATTTTTTTTAATCATCTGGAATTTTAATTTTACACTCAAATTCTAGTATTAAATTACTTTGCTAGTATCTTGCCAGCTATAATATCCTCAGTCTACACCACTAGGCCTAAGTTGCCTCTCACTGTGGACTGAATCCCAAGTGTTGTTCAGAGCCAGAGCCACATGTTGCACTTTGTAGAGACATGTCACAACCAGTTTTTTCTTTGCCATATTTGTGTTTATTGTGCAGTATCATTACATTCAATGAGTAGGAGATATGAAAATATCACCTAGGTTATATTATCCTATAATTTTCTATATATGACTTTATAGATTTCTTCTGAAAGAAGCATTTGTGGATGTGATATAGTAGAGAAGGAATAATGTTTGGAGAAAGATAAATTTGTGTTTAAACCCTGATATGTCTTCCAGTTAGCAGTGTAATTTTTCCTGTTCCTTGAAAACTTCAAACCAAAATTTTTGTATTTATAAGATGGGCTAATAATACTTGTCTCAGTGAATGCTAGTTATCTCTTGTTTATCCCAAACTCCTCCCTGCTCTCCCTGCCAACCTTGATCAATAGGCGTGGTTAGTGGTTGAGGATTATTAAGTTTTGAAAACCTCTGTGACAATCATAGATGATCTGCTCCAAGAAAATATCACTTTTTGCTTAACTACATCAACCCTACAAAGGATCATTCATCTCCATACTCAATTTTCAGTGTCAAGAGCCACCATCATATTTTCATCCTCCTCTGGCTCATAGTAGGAATCACCTGACCTTAAAAACTTCCTTCCCATGAACGCTCCTTATTTTGCTATGTTAATGGAGTTTGATTTCCAACTTGAAAGACTTACCTTTCCCTTTCATGATTACTGTTTACTTGTCAAGCAGTTCTTATTTAAAAGATATATAATATGCCTAAACATATTTAAGAGTCTTATATATTAAATTCATAATCAAGAGATTGCTTTACCTATTGAGAATATGAAAGTTGGAAGGCCTTTTTTTTCATAGGGAGAGGAAGAAGAGAGAGATGGTAACAATATTGACTTTGGACTAAAAAATATAAAATATATTCATTTGTTATGGATTTCACTATGTGATTAGATGTTATTTGAAATGAATGTTTTCCTGATAAATTCGTGTTTTGAGGCTGTGTTAGTCCATTCTCGCACTGCTATGAAGAAATACCTGGGACTAATTTAATTTATAAAGAAAAGAGGTTTAACTGATTCATAGTTCTGTGTGGCTGGGGAGGCCTCAGGAAACTTGCAATCGTGTCAGAAGGCACCTCTTCACAGGGTGACAGGATAGAGAATGAGTGCCAGCAGGGGAAATGCCAGATGCTTATAAAACCATCAGATCTTATGAGAACTCACTCTGATTCAGTTACCTCTTACTGGGTCCCTCCCATGACATGTGGGGATTATGGTATTACAATTCGAGGTAAGATTTGGGTGGGTTCACAAAGCCAAACCATATCTGAGGCCAATATAAAATAGTATCTCATCTTTTCGCAATTCAGCTTAATGAAAATTACACATGTTTTCTAAATAATGCCTTACTGAATTTAACATATTTCTGGTGAAAGTTTCCTCAGGCCATTGATTCACAAACTTTAATGAACAAAGTTGAAATTAAGATTCCTTTGAAAATACTGAATGTAGTCATAATGTTTCGGAATTTGAAATTTAGGATCACAAGTTTTCATTTATGAATGAAACATTCTCATATCATATTAGAGATGAGAGTTTTTCACTGAAGAACTAAGTAAGTGTTAGTTAATGAAGAATGATAATTAATGTATATTTTGTCAGTGTGATTTTTGTCATTACTGAAAATGTAAACTAACCTAACCTAAACTATAAGGGGAGTTACTTGAAAATCAGTAATATTTACATAGTAATTGGTATAAAGAGAGTTTATGAAATCTGTACTTTTTAGTTGTGTGTTTCTTGTAAAATTCTCTTGTTACCACTTAACTTTTCTCATTACTCGGAAGAACCTTACTCCTTCTTGTGTTTGAAACATCTTTCTTCTCATGGGGCTTTCTGTCAGCCTTGCCACAATTCAGTTCATTTTAGTGAATGCTTTTTGAGCTCTGTGTTAAACACTGTGCTAACCATGTGGGATATGCATTTCCAATATTTTATTTAAATCTTAGAGCAGGTAAAGCAGTTGAGAATTTTGTTATTAGAAAGAAATTATTAATGTGGGATATACATTTCCAATATTTTATTTAAATCTTAGAGCAGGTAAAGCAGTTGAGAATTTTGTTATTAGAAAGAAATTATTAAGTGCCTAGCAGTTTATTCCATCATATTGGTGCAACACGGAGTGTTAACAGGCAAATTCTCTAGTAGTCATTCTTAATCTGATATAGACATTGCCCTTAGGATAGATAAGACTTGATTATGTATAATAATATAAAGATATTTTCAAGGAGACAACTCAGATTTGTGAGGAGGGAGATAATCTTTGATAAATGATGTTTAGAAATTTTCTTAAGGAGAAGGAAATCATTTAGATTCTCACCTAACAGCTTCGAGAATAATAAGTCTCAACTGGAAATAGTAAAATAAAAAATCAAGCCAATGGTAAATTAGAAAAAAAAAATTGGTATTACCAAATATCTGGAAAGACAAGGAATTTCAAAGTGTAAAAGAAAGGGAACCAGTCATTAAGGAAAAGATGGACTGACTTGATTAAATAAAAATAATTCTTTACATATAATATTTAAAAGTGAAAAACTATTTGTAGAAAACAATGGACAATACTGATGTTGCAGCATACATAGAATACAATGTAGAGAAAATATTAGATTACTCAATGATTAAGATGTATAAGGGATGACCATAAAAATATTGAGTCTAATTTTATATAATTGTGGAATTAATTTTTTTAGTTTCATAGAAATATATAGGAACTAAAGTTAGAATAGTTTATGAAAAGACTAAATTTCTAATTAATCTTGCAAACTGTAACACTTGTAAGAATCACATACTTTGAAATTCTACCATTCATCAAACGCTCATTCTGCAGATATTATTTGAAGATTTAATATATATCAGACACAGTAGTAACTGCTAATATGATGACTGTGAATAATAAGCGAGCTTTTTCTCAAGGGATTCATGAACATGACTTCTTCTTCTATCCTCTTCTCTTCCTTTGGTGAGTCTAGTCCACCAATATATCTACCTGCCTGTCCATCCAAAACGCATTTAATGAGTTCCTAGAATGTATTGGGCCTTGTGGTAGTTGTGGGGATATTAAGAAAAAAAGTGAAATTCTGTCATTAAGGAATTCAGTTAAGGAGATGAACAGAGGAAACTGTAGAGATACAAGGGATAAATGCTATTCAGATAATAGATATCTCTAGATTTATCAGGGGAAGACATATACTGAATTAGATCTTAAAAACTAACACTAAAATATTAATGCATTTTATTCAAACTTTACATTCTAAACACAATTTAAAATGTTATTGTTGTTTCCAAATGTAATATCTAATGAATGAAATAATCAGAGAATCAAATATTTGTGAGAACAACACCATAACTTGTCAAAGACCCCATGAAAATTTATTAAGGTGTAATCAGATTCTGCTAAATATCTGCCCTTATAATTTGTTAATGGTTATTTAAAGGCTAAAAACAGAGCAATTGTCTTTTTTCGTTTTTTGGTTTTGATGTAAAGGACAGAATTGTTACTGATAGAATAAAGTGTGTGCAGGGGAGAGGAATAAAATATCGAAGAACTTTATAGATCAGTTATGATATGCTCCTGTGTTGTGCTGTTATTTTTGTTTGACACTGTTATTTATTTGTCCTGCGGTGGTACTCTTCTCATTTTCAGCCTTCCTCTCTTTTCTTTAGTTTTCTACTTAATTTGATCTCTCCTCTAATGTTTCCTTATAGTGTCCTAATTTTTTCAATGCTTATTCAAATGGCTTATTCGTTTTTGCACTTAAAATAATTTTTCCTAAGTATATATAAATACTCAGAAATAGGTACAATTCTTACTGTACACTTGTGTGCTATATACACTTTGAAATGCAGTATACATCTTTCGTGTTATAGAAATGCTAAGGTTAATTTTTAAATAATAGTTAAAAATGCTCAGAAATGGATTAATTCTAATAAAGTCCCTACCTACCCTTTAGTGTTGATGTTTATCCATTACATTATGTTTATTTTTTCTTTCTCATCAGAGGATATATAGTAATGCATTGGCTGAAGTGATTTCATGCACTATACCCAATTGAACTTTTGTGCAACAAATCAAAGTATTTTAAATGAGAATTTCTGAGGACTTATGGAGAAAACTCTAAATATCTAAGGGAAGTATGAAAGACTCAGGGACCAGTTATTTTTTGAGCTAGGTCTCTAAATGTTTCCTGTTGAAATTTACCCCTAATGACTTGTAATCAGGATTAAAATCTATGAAAATTAAAGAAAAGCCAGGCGCAGTGGCTCATGCGTATAATCCCAGCACTTTGGGAGGCCCAGAAGGGCAGATCACCTGAGGTCAGGAGTTCAAGATTAGCCTGACCAACATGGAGAAACCCCATCTCTGCTAAAAATATAAAATTAGCCGGGCATGGTGGCACATGCCTGTAATCCCAGCTACTTGGGATACTGAGGCAGGAGAATCTCTTGAACCCGGGAGGTGGAGGTTACGGTGAGCTGAGATCGCACCCCCACTCCAGCCTGTACAACAAGTGCGAAACTCCATCTCAAAAAAAAAGAGAAAGAAAAAAAAAACAGAAAAGTCATCTATACACATTAACTTTGTTTTGAAATGTGCATAAAATCTTGAATTTATGAAATAGTTTTCCTTGTGACCATTTTGTCCTGTGACTGGAGTTTAGGCCAAATATCATTTATTTGCTATAGAGCTGGGATTATAATCTCATTCTTATGATTCCTAGCCCTGAGCTCTTTCCACACATTTATCCAATTCTGTTTCTAATAGAAAGCATAAAACCGGATGGAATAAACCATGTGGCAGAGGTAGGAAATGAAAATAAAACCCATACTTAACGTATGCATCCCAGTGGAGCTTGTGTAGGAACTTTTGAGTCAATTTAAATGGCCAATTGCTATAGATCTACACTTAGAGACTGACAACTTAGAATCACAAAACATCATGTTGGGTGAAAGTAAGGGGCAGTGATTTGCATTAAGTTGCTGCCTAAATTGGTTAATTGGCTTTCTACAGAACTCCCTTGTTTAATTTGTTTTTGAAATAATACACCATTAAAAAACATGCTTCTGGAGTAAGAATTTGCATGCTGTAGCCTAGCTGTTCAGTTCTTATTATCAGGAATAAATCTGCAAGTGCCCTAGGGAAAAAATTACCCACACATAGATTTCTTCTGGGGAAGGATTAAAATTAGAAAGTCAGTGAGTTAAGCAGACTTAGCTTCTTGGTTTTTAAATATCATACATAGGTGAATAATTGTCCTAAGCAACTATACAAGTATTATTCTTTCAGTGTTAGCCATGAGTATTTTTATGGGAACTGTTAACAACTGTAGTGCAAAGAGTGAAAATAAAAAGTTGCTTCATAGATTAATGGAGAAAAGTCATTGTTTGTGTCCATGCAGGAAGAGTATAATAGGGAATTGAGTGGCACTACATTTAGTTAAAAAGAAAAAATACCAATATTCAGTTGTCTAAAGTAACATATGGCTTATTATTTTCCATTTTACATGTGATCCAATTATGATATAAAATTTAAAATTACTTTTAACAATATATTTTACAAATACTGGTTGTGTTTTTAGAAACTTACGACTGATTTAGAAGGAAATATTTGTCTCATATTTTGGTTGTATCTTCTGGTATGTTTTTGTTTATAGAAATATATGGTTGTAAGATTTATGGTAATTTAAATTTACCCTCTAGATAAAACAAGACTTTCACCTAGTGACAGCCTCTAACAATGTTTCTGAGAATTTAAGAATTAGAAAACAGTGCTATCTTACATATTGTGCAAATACACAAATACCTAGAAACCATTTGCCATTTAAACTCTGCAGTGATATATATATATATATATAAAATAATGTTTATGATATCACTTGTTTAAACTATGGAAAATGAGTCAGTATTTGAAATAAGATTTAATTCAATTAGGGGAATTTCTACCCCTAATTCTATAAAGATATCATGCTCATTGATAGCCTCAATAGAATATATTAACAGATATGTACTAGCTATCCGTTGGAAAATATATTCAATGGCAGTATTCATGGGTAATTAACAATAAATATATTTTTCTATATTTAAAAATATATTTTGATATTTTTTACCTAAATACCATGTTTTTTGTATGTCCAGTTTTTGTTTTGTTTTGTTTTGTTTTGTTTTCTGAGACAGAACCTTGTTCTGTCACCCAAGCTGGAGTATAGTGGCAGGATATTGGCTCACTTCAATCACTGCCTCCTGGGCTCAAGTGATTCTTGTGCCTCAGCCTCCTGAGTAACTGGGATTACAAGTGTGTGCCACCACACCCAGCTAATTTTTATACTTTTAGTAGAGACAGGGTTTTGCCATGCTGGCTAGGCTGGCCTCAAACCCCTGACCTCAAGCAATCCACCTGCCTCGACCTCCCAAAGTGTTGGGCTTACAGGCGTGAGCCACCATACCCAGCCTCAAATTCTTTAGGTACTGCTTTCCTCAGCTCTCCAGGCTTTACCGCCCACATACTCTACATTTTTACTGAAAAATATTTTAAAAAGATGTTTATACCAAGATGAAACTAATTTATGATACATTTAGTCATACATCTTATAGTCATATTTTGAATGCTCATACATGTGGGGTAATAGAAGTATTAAGATAGTACAAAGTTGACTAAGATTTAATTGAAGTTTGATGTTTTATTCCCTCCTAGCCTCAACTCTAAATGAATGGCTAATTCTCATTTTGACAATAATATTTACTGAGTACTTAATTTGAGTCAAGTAATATGCTAAGTTTTATCCTATTTATTCACTAAAATAGGGTTATAAAAGAGCATCATTATCACTATTTTTCATATAAGAAAGCTGAGGCTTAGGGGGTTGAGTACATTTACTGAAGATCTCTTAAGTGAGCTTGAAAGACAGAATTTGGCCAGGCAGTTTGACTCTATAATACATACCTCTTATCCATTATTCACAACAGCTTTGGAAAATCTTTTGAGGGGCAGGTGGGTACAGGTTGGGGATAAGGATGGTCTATCTAACACTTCATAAATGCCTCATTAAGTCTACTGACTAGTATATGTGATTGTATTTTCTTGCATAAAGTTATTTAGTTCTAGTAACCAAGTGTAAGCTAGCTAGTTCCTTTCTTCCCAGCTCTGTAGATCATGATTGTTAAACAATTTTTCCATTAACTGGCTACTGTGTGTTTACCTTTATATTATTTATTGTGGAAGATAAAGGTAAGAAGAAGAATCAGGTGTTTTTTTTTTTCTCAAATAGTTTATAAAATTAAAACATGAAACATGAAAGTATATTGGTGAATTATATTGGGGATAGTTTAAAAAATCAAAGAAGTTTGTGACAGAATTTTTTTAAAATGAAATATTTTAATAGAATGAGATAAGACATGGTAATATGTGAGTTTTTAAAAGAAATTCACTCACTAATTAATTTTTGCAACAACATAAAACCAGTTAGTAAATAACTGAGTCTAAATAGAAATAAAGGCGTGTGGCTTGTTGGTACAGATTTAGGGTTTATTGTTTCTTCCTATTCTTCACCTAAAAAATAGCAAGGAAGAGAGTATGAGAGGATGAGGTCCAAGGTAAAGGAGAAACAAACAAACACTAAACAGAGCCTCTGCCACTGAAAAATACATTTGTATGCCTGAGCATGAAGTGATATCAGAGAAGGCTCCTCATGGGAGTTGGTGGTAGAAATCTGCTGTAGAATTGCCTTGATGTACATTTCTTGAAACCATTGTGTTGAGTATAGCTATGAATTGGGATATTAATAGACTGATATTTAGCTGTAAATGGCAGTTCTTTTTCACTCTTGGAAGGGTCCCACCTTACCCATCTGCTTCAAAAGTCTACTCTTTCTTCCTGTTTCTGTTTTTTGGTGTCCCTGCCTTTATAGAAGTGTTTATTTAATACTATATATGATTTTACTCTAGGAATATGTAAATCTCCAAAATATACTTAGAATATATTTATGTTAGTATCCCCTGTCATCTTTAATGGTTTCTCACATCTCTCTCCATTATCACCTTATGTTTTTATTGATCATATACATCTTACTATGTTATTCCTTACTCTTCACAGTTAATAATCTAAACCTGTTATCAGCTAAGAAAATGTGGATTGTTGATAGTAAAAGTGAGAGGAGCAAACAGAATTTTTACAGTGTGGTACAATAGAAGAGGTCCCAGATAGGTATCATGATTATGACAGCCAGGCAGTTCCAACTAAAGTAGATGCCCATTATTTGAATCTTGAAGTTGACTAGATAAGGACTCCTTGCACATACAGGTCTGACAGGTCATAAATTAATGTCAGCAGGAGGTCAGGGTCTGAGATGGGCAGATAGGAGAGTCAATATTAATCATCAGCAATAAGGACACTAGAAGATGATACCAATCCTGGGTCCAGATTATTCTCCAGCCAGTGAGCCTATAAGAAAATCAATTAATTACAACTTGTTTGGAGATTGACTTATTGTGTAAAATTGAAGGTAGATTCTCGCTAGCATGAGCAAAAGGCAGATAGTAGAGATTATAGGGAAGTTTAGTAGGTAAACTTGGCCGGAGTTGAGAAATGGTGTTCAGGAATAGAGGAGTGCATTAGCATTAGTACTATAATTCTGACTGCTAAAGATGATTGGATGTTAAGATTCTTGGATAATGTGAAGCCGCCATATAGTCCTTAGTTGGGAAAGAGTAACATGAGAGGCATTCATAAAGGTGAATAAGAGTGAAGACATCCTAAGCCAACTTGGAGGTTGTATCAGATGTGGTTCTAAAGTTGCAAGCAACAGAAATCAATTCTGACTGATTTAAGGAGAAGAGTATTTACATAAGGAATGCTGGATAGCTCACAAAATTGCCAGGAGGTTTAGGAAACAGATTCAAGTTTACACAGCCAAATTATACTACCTAAATGGACCGTGGAAGATGCCACTTCCATTGATGCCTGTCTTGGGGGCCCCTAAGACCGCTCCCAGTTTTCATGACTTGCTAGGAGGAATTACAGGACTCAACATAGTTGTGTTCATGGCTGTGATTTATTATAGTGGAAGGATATGAAACAAAATCAGCAAAGGGAAAATGTACATGGAACAATGATTGGGAGAAACCCAGTGAAAGTTTCCAAGAGTCTTCCACTAGTGAAGTCACAGAGGGTACTTCTAATTTCTCTAATAAAGAGTTTTGACAATAGAGCTGACATGTTATCTACCAAGGAAGGTCATTAGAGACTCAGTACCCAGGTTTTTACTGGGGGCTGGTCATGTCGGCATCCTCTGCGAGGTGCATACCAAAATTCCAAACTCTTAGAAGGAAAACAAGTATTTAGCATAAATTATGTTGTGTGTACACACAATGTAGTACTTAGGGAATGGGGGAACCCTTCCAAGATCTATGTTCCTAGATACCAGTCAAGGTCTGACTTCATAGGCAGACCAAATTTTTAAGGGTATCAGTCTCATACCTGCTATATTAACTCTTTTCTGTCCAACACCTAATGCAGTTCTTATTCTGTGAACACAGATGGCATTGCTGCTGTTACCCCAGAAACTTTATTTCCTGAATTCTCTGCTGCCAACAGTTCTGGTTGGACCCCCTAATTCTGGGAAAATGTGTCTGATTGATGAAGCTTAGGTTGTGTGCCACACCCTTACTGCAGAAAGGCCCAGCAAGTGAGTTCCTGACATTTTCAGCTTGAGAAAAAGCTGAATTCTGCTCCCACCAAGACTCATGAGAGAAGAGTTTCCTAATCAGAGGAAGGGGGTTCAGGTGCTGAGCACTAGAAATATTATGAATGCGCACTGCAGAGGCTCTTGCTGCTGCACAGTTGGAAAGAAGTAAGGTACTGCTTCATTTTACTTTTAATTATTGATGCTAAATAACTTAATTCAAGCATAATATGAACATGGACCTTACTGAGCCTGCAGTCCAGATCTGGTTTATAGATTTTTGTTTCATTTTTCCAGTATTTAAAACACAAACAAAACTGGATTTAAACTTTTGAACTAGCACATGCACTGTTCATTTCACCACTCTCCCCTCCCAACCCCGCTGTCTTATTCCTTTTGCCAAGAGCTTCGTATATACCACAGCTCCATCTGGCCCTGGATATATTTGAATTGATTATCCTTTGACTAAACCAATCATTTTCAACCTTGATTGTCTGAGACATATGTGACATATAACACTCATATATGGAACACATGTTCATTCTCGCCTACAGATTAATGGCTCTAGCATTATAAGTTAAGCTTTGTGTTATGCTAGTCATATCACTACCTCTTTCTTTCCCACTCAAGAAATCATAAGGCATGCTCAAGAGTGATTTGTTAAAGTGATAATTTGTCATCCATTTAAAATATTTGTGCTTTATTATTAGTAATATTAGATTGTATTACTCCTTGTGACTGATGGAGATACATTCAGTGTTTCTCCAACCCCTCCTTGAGTGAAAACAACTGGTCTGACTTTAGGCCATAGTTACCAGTTACCCTGGTAACTAAGGGTAGAAGGTTAATGGCAATGAAAATAATTATATGTGTGTATTAGTCCGTTTTAACAATGCTATGAAGAAATACCCAAGACTGGGTAACTTATAAAGGAAAGAGGTTTAATTGACTTACAGTTGCATGTTGCTAGGGAGACCTCAGGAAACTTGCAATCATGGTGAAAGGTGAAGAGTAGCAAGGTACCTTCTTCACAAGGTGACGGGAAGAAGTGCTGAGTGAAGGGGGAAAGAGTCCCTTATAAAACCATCACATCTCGTGCTAACTCACTATTATGAGAAAAGCATGGGGAAACCACCCCCAGGATTCAGTTATCTCCACCTGTTCTCTCCCTTGACACATGAGGATTATGGGGATTATGAGGATTACAGTTTAAGATGAGATTTGGATGGGGACACAAAGCCTAACCATATCATTGTGCAAAGTAATTATCCCTTAAATATAAAATCACAAAAGTAAGGAATAAAGTACAATCAGAATGTAAAGTAACTTCCAGGGAACTAAGGATCAGCCTTCTTTGGCAGCCTCAACCATCTGAAATAATGTAAACCTTAACTCGAATACTTAAGTTGGAATTTAAAAACGAGAATGAGGAGGAAAGTAAATGAAGCAAAAGGCTCTGAGCAAAAAATACATGAAAATAGATGGACTGATTGTTCATCAAAAGACAAGAAGCACTTTCTGTTCAGGCAGAGGCTATAAAAGCCCAGGTGTAGTAGTATAAAAGCAAAAAATATCAGTAAAAATAATAGGACAAGAAGGTACCTGAGACTAGAAAAAAACAAGAAAGACATTTTTGATAATAGAGCTATGTACCTCAGAGACAATAGCCAGTAGAACAGGCTACAGATCTTTGGCATGGCATGATTTCTCTGAGCCTCAGTTTTCTATTCTTACAAAGAGAGTAATGATTGTCATAGATTACAAAGAGAAAAATACGTGAGATGATGGATTTAATGTGTTGAGTGTGATTTACATTATAGTATAGCTCCTATAGGTTGTATTTGCTTAGCAGGTAGTTGTGTCATTTATTATTGTAAAGAGTAGAAATGAATATTCTAACATTAGGACATTGCAATGGAACTGAAAATAATTGGGGTCCCCAAAATATACAACACAGTTCTCCATTATAAAATAATATAACCTTTCATATTTAAAGAATTAATCAGGTATACAGTTGGTCCTCCATATCCACAGGTTCTGCATCTTTGTATTCATTCCATAGTGAATCAAAAATATTCAGAGGAAAAATAATAAAAAAAAATACAAATATAAAAATGAAGTATAGCACCTATTCACTTAGCATTTACCTTGCATAAGGTATTATAAGTAATATAGTGATGATTTAAAGTATATGGGAGGATATGCATAGGTTATATGCAAATACTATGCAAGTTTTTAAAACTTTTAAGTTCAGGGGTACATGTACAGGTTTGTTACGTAGGTAAACTTGTGTCGTGGGGGTTTGTTTTACAGATTATTTTTTCACCCAGGTATTAAGCCTAGTACCCATTAGGTTTTTTTTCCGAATCTTCCTCCTCCACCCACCCTCCTCTCTCTGATGGGCCCCAGTGTGTGTTGTTCCCCTCTGTGTGTCCATGTGTTCTCATCATTTAGTTCCCACTTACAAGTGAGATTATGAGATATTTGGTTTTCTGTTCCTGCGTTAGTTTACTAAAGCTAATGACCTCCAACTCCATTCATTTTCCTGCATAGGACATGATCTTGTTATTTTTCATGGCTGCATAGTATTTCATGGTGTCTATATGCCACATTTTATTTATCCAGTCTGCCATTGGTGGTCATTTATTTTGATTCTATGTCTTTTGCTATTGTGACTAGTGCTGTAGTGAACATATGCATGCATGTGTTCATGCAATAGTGCTGTAATGAACATAGGCATGCCCGTTCCTGTGTCCAGAATGGTATTGCCTAGGTTGTCTTCCAGGGTTTTTATAGTTTTGGGTTTTGTATCTAAGTCTTTGATCCATCTTGAGTTGATTTTTGTATATTATGTAAGGAAGGTGTCCAGTTTGAATCTTCTGCATGTGGCTAGCTAATTATCCCAGCACCATTTATTGAATAGGGGTGATTACTCAAAGACCTAAAAACAGAACTGCCATTCAACTCAGCAGTCCCATTACTGTGTATATACCCAACTGCTTCTCAGTTCCTCCCACTTCCTCTTAAGTGGGATAGGATGCATGGAGACAGCTGGAATTGAGTATTTCCCTTTTCCCACATGGAGGGCTAGAGGGTACTGAAAGCGGGTATTTACTTTTCTCCGTGTGTAAGCGTACAGTTGGGTGAAGTTGGATATTTCCCTTCTCCCAGGTCAGTTAGGCTCTGATAAAACTCAGAGGTTAGGCTCTGGTTAAATAGTTTCTCCTAAGGATATACGTTGTTGAGAAGAGCAGAATGCTCTATCTAGTGTGTTTCAAAATCATTCCTTTTCCTCTCCTTCTTGGAGCATGAACGGGTTTTTCTTCAGTTTTCGCTGTGTGACCCTGATAGAGCTCCATAAAAATGTATGGGGCCTCTGTATGGCTGGGTCCCGCTAGTGCTTTTAAAAGCTCAAACTTGTCCACATTGACCCTCTTAGAATTTGTCATTTATGCTTTACATTTTCCTACTCCACTAGTTCTTGGACAAGTTTCTGCTTGTAAATTTCCACTCTGGTAAATTGCAATTTTCCCTATGTTCCTCCTGTCTTTTGCTCCACTTTTAGGGGCAGAATTTTGTCATGCATGTGATCTCACTTCTCTGATGGATCTAAGAGGAGTTGTTGATTTTTCAGTTTGTTCTGCTTTTTTTTTTCTTTTTGAGATGGAGTCTCGCTCTATCTCCCAGGCTGGAGTGCAGTGGCACAGTCTTGGCTCACTGCAAACTCCGCCTCCCGGGTTCACGCCATTCTCCTGCCTCAGTCTCCCGAGTAGCTGGGACTACAGGCACCTGCCACCCTGCCCGGCTAATTTTTTGTATTTTTAGTAGAGATGGGGTTTCACCATGTTAGCCAGGATGGTCTCTGTCTCCTGACCTCGTGATCTGCCCGCCTCGGCCTCCGAAAGTACTGGGATTATAGGCGTGAGCCACCCTGTCTGGCCACCTTGTTCTGCTTTTTACTCTTTGTTTAGGATGGAGTGGTGACTTCTAAGCTCCTTACATGCTTTGTAAGAAATCAGAAGTCCCCTTTCCTTTTTTCTTTTTAAACTTGAGTATGTAATAGTTAGTTATTATCACTGAAATTTGTAGCCAATTGTGGTGGACATCAGATGTTCTGTCCATATAATGCTCCTTCCCTCCTTTTCTGAGAAAACCAGCACTCCAAAAACCACATACATATGAATACGTACGTTTATCCATGTGGCCTAAACAAGAGCTGCTGCCCCTTATGCTCAACTTTTGGGCCATAGTCATTAATTCATGATCCACAGACAAGCTGTGTCTGTCAGAGGCCTTTTTTGGGGTGTGTGTGTGTGTGTGTGTGTGTGTGTGTGTGTGTGTGTGTGTGTGTATGTGTTTTAAACAGGTGCTAGGGAATGGTGGATGTTGCAGATTTCTCTCGGGCCCTGATGCTTAGAGGATGGAAGTTGGTAAGCTGTTGGTGGCCATGTCTCTGGTAGCATAGACAAAATAAGTCTGTAATAGTTAGAAACAGTGCCAACCCAAAGGAGAACCATAAAAAGCCCTGGCAATATTTGTGCCATTCTGAAGGCTAGCTCTATCATTCTTTTACGTAGTTTAATCATATGAGCCAAAGCCAATTCTTTGTCTAAACTAGATGGATCATAATGGCATTTGCAACCAAGATGTCTCTAATTAATACATCACTGTACTTATTTGACTTCAATAATTTGGTCCAACAATTATTATTATTGACCATTATTTCAAAGAATCTCCTAGGTATTCATGGAATTCAGAGAAAAGTAATACTTGGGCTTTGATCTAATAGAACATGAAGTCTAGAAGAGGGTATTAGTTAAGTCCACAAATCTAGAATAATTTGATGTCACATGAAGTATACAAGAAAAATTATAAAGTAGTTAACAGAGCAATTGTGTTGAGGAAATTAGAATAGTTTTCATGGAAGAAGTGGCATTTGATATGGATTGGATTTCAGTAGGTAGATGGGGGAAGCAGTCCAGTCCCAGAGAAAAGAATTAATAAAGGCATTAAGTTTAGAAAGCATGGAGTAAGAGGTTTTTTTTTTTTTTTTTTTTTTTTTTTTTTTTTTTTTTTTATCAGTAGTAAGTAGTACAGATTGGTTGTAGGCAGGGAGTCATGTCTACGCTAGAATGGGAAGCAATGGCTATATTGTGGAGGTCCTGGAATGCAAAGGCCAATTAGATGTATTTGATTTGGTGACATAAATAGAGAGATTGACTGTTTTTGAGCATAGCGATGCCATGATCAGAGCTGCATTTCGGGATAGTTTTGCAGTAGACACCAGGATTTATGTAGCAAGAGCCAAGATATAAAAAGATTACTTTGGAAGACATTAAAATTGTCAAGTTTATGAACAATGATGAACTGAAATAGAACTGTGAGAGTTAAATGGAAATGAGATGGATGTCAGGTAGAAATGATATGTTGGGAGAAGAATAAATTGGAGATAGCTCAGACGTTTGGTAATATTAATAATCACTGAAGATTAGAAATACTATAAACCTTCTGCCTTTAGCACCAAAGTCACATATTGCTTATATATTACTTTACGTAAAACACTAAGCTTGGTCCTAATGCAGTTTTCTTCCTCTTCACTGCTGTCAACAAAGACCACATAATTTGAAGTCAGCTTGATCTGGTTTAAAATCTAGATTCAGCTGTTTTATTTAACTGCTTGGATAAGATATTTAACTTTTTTAGATCTCAGTTTTGTCACCTCTAATAAGAATATGATAGGATTAACTTCTTATGATATTCATGAGAATTAAGTAAAATAATATATATAAAGCAACTGAGATAATTCCTAGGATAGAGTGCCTGAGTGCAAGGTCTCAGTTAATACTTCTTAGTTGTAGGACTGATGCTTTTAATGTGCTGCACAAGCCTTTACAAATCCAGAAGCTAGTCCTTACTAAGGATGCAGTATGTAAAAGCTCTTTTTTTTTTTTTTTTTTTTGCAAAAAAGAGTGATTTATTTGAGTTAAAATTGTGTAAGAAATAAGTGTTACTTTGGTGAAATATTAAGTACATCAGCATATTCAAATGATTTATACAATCCCAAGGGAAATAATAATCAATATTGCAGACCTTATAGTACTAGTTCTAAATTAATACAGAAACAATCATTTTCATGCATTGCAAAAACAATCATAGCTTCACTGCAAGTATTTCAGTTAAGCAATCACAAAGATATGATTTTTATATTATTTATCAATTCTTTCAGTTTACCCAACTGTAGATCTTCTGCACCAAATTATGAGTGCATTTGGATATTTTCTACTATTTTTTTAGAATGTTTTATATATATATATATATATATAT
>NW_012106064.1:604117-604665 GCF_000951045.1 Mandrillus leucophaeus | reverse complement strand
TAACTTTCTGTCTCGTTGATCTGTCTAATGTTGTCAGTGGGGTGTTAAAGTCTCCCATTATTATTGTGTGGGAGTCTGAGTCTCTTTGTAAGTCTCTAAGGACTTGCTTTATGAATCTGGGTGCTCCTGTATTGGGTGCATATGCCCAAGTTGGCCGAATAGGAACAGCTCCAGCCTCCAGCTCCCAGCGTGAGCAACACAGAAGATGGGTGATTTCTGCATTTTCAACCGAGGTACGGGGTTCATCTCACTGGGTCATGTCAGACAGTTGGTGTTGGTCCACGGGTGCAACCTGACTAGTGAGAGCTGAAGCAGGGCGAGGAATCATCTCACCTGGGAAGCGCAAAGGGGATGGGAATTCCTTTTCCTAGCCAAGGGAAATTAAGACACACAACACCTGGAAAATCAGGTAACTCCCACCCTAATACTGCGCTTTACCAAGGGTCTTAGCAAACGGCACACCAGGAGATTGTATCCCACACCTGACCCAGAGAGTCCCACACCCACGGAGCCTCCCTCATTGCTAGCACAGCAATCTGAGATCTAAC
>NW_012106064.1:579563-603969 GCF_000951045.1 Mandrillus leucophaeus | reverse complement strand
CAGCTCAAGGAGGCTGGCCTGCCTCTGTAGACTCCTCCTCTGGGGACCGGTCATAGCTAAACAAAAAGCAGCAGAAACCTCGGCAGAGGTAAATGCCCCCATCTGACAGCTTTGACGAGAGCAGCGGATCTCCCAGCAGGGAGGTGAGATCTGAGAACGGACAGACTGCCTGCTCAAGTGGGTCCCTAACCCCTGAGTAGCCTAACTGGAAGACATCCCCCACTAGGTGCAGATTGACACCTCACACCTCATACGGTGGGGTACACCCCTGAGACGAAGCTTCCAGAGCAAGAATCAGACAGCAACACTCGCTGTTCAGCAATATTCTATCTTCTGCAGCCTCTGCTGCTGATACCCAAGCAAACTCCAATAGACCTACAGCTGAGGGTCCTTATTGTTAGAAGGAAAACTAACAGAAAGGACACCCACACCAAAACCCCATCAGTACGTCACCATCGTCAAAGACCAAAGGCAGATAAAGCCACAAAGACGGGGGAAAAGCAGTGCAGAAAAGCTGGAAATTCAGAAAATCAGAGCGCATCTCCCCCTGCAAAGGAACACAGCTCATCGTCAGCAACGGAACAAAGCTGGATGTAGAATGACTTTGATGAGTCGAGAGAAGGCTTCAGTCGATCAAACTTCTCAGAGCTAAGGAGAAACTACGTAACCAGTGCAAAGAAACTAAAAACCTTGAAAAAAGATTTGATGAATGGCTAACTAGAATAACCAATGTAGAGAAGTCCTTAAAAGAACTGATAGAGATGAAAACCATAACACAAGGACTACATGACATATGCACAAGCTTCAGTAACCAACTCGATCATCTGGAAGAAAGAGTATCAGCGATTGAAGATCAAATGAATGAAATGAAGTGAGAAGAGAAGTGTAGAGAAAAAAGGAGTAAAAAGAAATGAACAAAGCCTCCAAGAAATACGGGATTATGTGAAAAGACCAAATCTACATCTGATTGGTGTGCCTGAAAGTGACAGGGAAAATGGAATCAAGTTGGAAAACACTCTGCAGGAAATCATCCAGGAGAACTTTCCCAACCTAGTAAGGCACGCCAACATTCAAATTCAGGAAATACAATGAATGCAACAAGGATACTCCTTGAGAAGAGCAACACCAAGACACATAATTGTCATATTCGCTAAAGTTGAAATGAAGGAAAAAATGTTAAGTGCAGCCAGAGAGAAAGGTTGGGTCACACACAAAGGGAAGCCCATCAGACTAACAGCAGATCTCGGCAGAAACTCTACAAGCCAGAAGAGAGTGGGGGCCAATATTCAACATTCTTAAAGGGAAGAATTTTCCACCCAGCATTTCATGTCCAGTCAAACTAAGTTTCATAAGTGAAGGAGAAATGAAATCCTTTACAGATAAGCAAATGTTTAGAGATTTTGTCACTACCAGGCCTGCCCTACAAGAGATCCTGAAGGAAACACTAAACATGGAAAGGAACAACAGGTACCAGCCATTGCAAAAACATGTCAAAATGTAAAGTCCATTGATGCTAGGAAGAAACTGCATCAACTAGCGAGCAAAATAAGCAGCTAATATCATAATGATAGGATCAAGTTCATACATAACAATATTAACCTTAAATGTAAATGGACTAAATGGTCCAATTAAAAGACACCTTCTGGCAAATTGGATAAAGAGTCAAGACCCATCAGTTTGCTGTATTCAGGAGACCCATCTCACATGCAGAGACACATAGGCTCAAAATAAAGGGATGGAGGAAGATCTACCAAGCAAATGGAAAACAAAAAAATGCAGGGTTGCAATCCTAGTCTCTGATAAAACAGACTTTAAACCATCAAAGATCAAAAGAGACAAAGAAGGCCATTGCATAATGGTAAAGGGATGAATTCATCAGGAAGAGCTAACTATCCTAAATATATATGCACCCAATACAAAAACTCTTTTTAAGCAAGGAAGGAAGACTTCTCAATTTCATATCTTGGGTATCTGGGATAAATTCTTAGTCAACTCTTTTTTTTTACAATCACATGGAATTCTTCCAAATTTTGTCATATTCACTTTGTCTGCATGACTTGGTTTCCACCTTCATTCCTTGTTTTGCAACCTCTATTGGATCTAAACCCTATACTAAATCAGCCTACTAAACAAGTGGTTCTCATGTCCTGCTTAATTCCTGCAATTCATACCCACAGACACCCCACCTAACCTTTGGAAGCTACTCCTCGTACATTTTTAAACTAGATCATCTAAAATCTTTCCATAGCCCCCTGCTTGAAGTTTGGTCATAAAACGGCTTACAAACACAGGATACCATTGCGCAGTTGTGAGATTGCAGCATGTTCCCCTTTCTAACCTGTTATCACCATTGGTATTGATATTGATGTGGATAAAGTGTGCATTTCATTGTCACATTGTATCTGCACTCTGGATATTGGTTAGCCATTTCTCTACCCCATTGCTGGTTGCTGGCTAAATGTTATCAGATTATGATAATATGATATCTTGGAATTTTTTCAGGCAATATTTTTTCTTTAATTCTGTATTTTTAAACTCAGATTTATGGCACGTTGCTTTTTGACAGTGGTGCCAAAACAATTTAATGAGGAAAGAAGAGTCTTTTTAGCTAATGGTGCTGAGGCAACTGGATATCAACATGCAGAGAATGAAATTTTATTCTTACCTCCTATTGTGAATAAAAATGAACTCAAAATGGACGATAAGCCTAAATATAAGAGCTACAGCTATAAAACTCTTGGAAGAAAATTTATGAATATATCTTCATGACTTTGGGCTCTGCAGTGGTTTTTAAATATGACATCAATAGCCCAAACAATAAAAGAAAGAATAGATAAATTAGAGTTCATCAAAATGAAAATGTTTTGTTTTGCAAAGTATACGATAAAAAATGTTGAAGATGACTCATATCATGAGATAAAATGTTAGCAAATTATATCTTTCACAAGGGACTTGTATCTAAAATATATTAAGGACTCTTACAACTCAGACTAAAATGAAATAAAATAGGCAAAGAATCAGAGTAGATGTTTCTCAGAATAAGAAGACATGTGTGTAGCCAATAAACACATGAAAAGGTGCTTAACATCATTACACATCAGGAAATTGCATAACAAAGCCACAGTGACAGACTACACTCATTAGGGTGGCAAAAAGATAATATCAGTGAAGTTGTAGAGAAATGGGAGCCCTTACATACAGCAAGTATTGTACGCTTATATGTAACCCTTATAAGTAACCCTTATATGTATCAGCAAGTATTAGTGAAGTTGTAGAGAAATGGGAAGCCGCCTGTGTAGATGAGGGGGATGTAAACTTGTTCAGCTGTTTTGGAAAACAGTTGGGCAGTTTCTCATGTCATTAAAAAGACATACCACATGAACCAGAAATTCCATTGCTAGCTATATATGAAAAAAGAAATGAAATATGTCCTCACAAAGTCTTGTATATGAACATTCATAGCAGCGTTATTAATAATAGCCAAAAGATGAAACAACACAATTGTCTATAAACTGATGAATGCATGCATAAATAAAATAGTGGTATATCTGTACAATGGAATATTATTTGGCAATAAAAAAGTATTGATGCATATTGCAACACAGATGAACCTTAAAAACATGGTACCTGGAAAAAAAAAAGCCACAAAAGTTTACATGTTGTATGATTTCCATTTATATAAAATGTCCAGAATTGGTAAGTCTACAGAGACAGAAAGTAGATTATTGATTTCCTAGGGGAAGGAGAAAGGAGAATGGGAATGACTGTTAATGGGCGTGGGGTTTCTTTTTGGAAGAATGAAAATGTTCTGAAATTGTGATGATTTTTGCAACCCTGTGAATATACTAAAAACCACTGAATCATAGACTTTTAATGGGTGAATTGTATTGTATGTGAATTAGATCTCAAGAAGTCAAGAACTGGTTTCAATTTTAAATGAAAGTGGCAGTGTATAGCTTTCAAAACAAATGGAACGTGGTGGAGGAGAGACATCTTAGATGAATTGAAAACAATAGAATGAAGTAAATAAGTAGGGGCGATTTCATTTCTTTTTAGGTGCGAAGAGCCTTTCTATTCAAAGAGCACTCCTTTGAAAGCCTTTGTCTGGGTATTTTATTGGGTGAAGGAGAAGTTGTTGGTTTCTATTTCATGACTAGCAGGATAATCTGGCCAGTTGATCTCTTTATACTTTAGACTCATGCTTATAAAATATTTAGTACCACCATCAATCTTAATTAAAACTTATAATGGGATTTGAATTATGGGATGAAAGTGAGAGATACATACTTTAAGAGTATTTTATAGGTATATAAAATACTTCTATCATCCAGAGCTATTGTGAGCAAGAATGAGTAAACCATTCTCTGCGAGAACTTAGCCATAAGTGAATCACCATATGAGAACATTGGGACACCGTCCTTCAAGAAATTACTTAAATGGAAGAATTACTTTATCAATTTTGGGTGAACACTATGCTCTCAGAAAGTACACTATGAACCTCAGATCACCATGACCTGCATTAATATTGCTGGTGTTCTCTATTGAATCCTGTATCATTTTTACCATTATATAAATTACTGAATCTTATAACTGCAGGCCATGATTATATAGCCATCTTCCTCATAGTCCACAGTGTCTTTTGACTATCCAGAACAGCAGTAATCTGAGCAAAATTTGTAGTTCATGGAAGTGTTGGGTAGTCAAAGCTTCCACTTACTCTCAAGCTGTTCATTTACATAGTTATTTTTTTAAACAAAACATATGTTTAATGCTCTTTGGAAGTGTTTTATATTGATAGTACTCTGGAATAATTTATCCTTATTATTGCCAAGTGTTTGATGTCAGCTTGTTCTCCAATGTCAGCTCTATATTTAAATAAATTAATTCAATTTAGTATATAGCTAGTATCCTCAAGAATTAGTCTCAGCTGGTAATTTAAAATGGATGATCCATTGAAGGAATTTGTTATGTCTTAATAATCTGAAATATTGTCATTTTTTTCAACATTGATGTTGCATCACATTTTCTTAACATATCATATAGTCATGTTCTAATATTTCATGATTACTTCTCAAAGGAAGTACTTATATGAATCATTCTTTATCAATGTTTTACCAAAACTTTTATTACATTCTGTAGCTAAATGATAAAACCACTTTTGTCAAGAGAAATGAACTCTTTTTCAAATGAATGTTTATTTTTTCTCTATCAATAAAGATGATTTTATTGTCTTAATTCTCTTGCTTGATGTATTTAAAAAATAGATACAGTGATGTTTGACTTTAACATTGATTAGTTCAGGCTGGGCATGGTGGCTCATGCTTGTAATCCCAGCACTTTGGGAGGCCATGGTGGGTGGATCATCTGAGGTCAGGAGTTCGAGACCAGCCTGGCCAACATGGTGAAACTCTGTCACTATTAATAATACAAAAATTAGCTGGGTCTGGTGGCGGGCGCCTGTAATCTCAGCTACTTGGGAGACTGAGGCTGGAGAATTGCTGGAACCTGGTTGACGGAGGTTGCAGTGAGCCAAGATTGCATCATTGCACTCCAGCCCGGACAACAACAGCAAGACTCTGTCTCAAAAAGAAAAAAAAAAAAGAAGAAAAACAAATTGATTAGTTCAGAGAATCTGGACACCATTTACTGGGTGCACAATTAGATGCTTTGAATTATAGAATTCAATGAGAATTTTTATAAATTAACATATAACTTAATCCTATAACCTATTGTGATCGGTTTTATTTTTCTAGCACTAATTTTTTTTTGGAAAACAAAGACTGCTACCTTGATGAATATAATTTTGGAGTAGCATAAGGTACTGCCATGAGGGATACCTACCATAAGTATTTTTGTGTGTGTGTGCTGAAAGCAACATCCACATGCATTTACAACTCCAAAAACAGTGTCTTCAGAGTGGATTAAATTTAATTAAGAGTCTGGAAGGTCTATGGTTTTCAGCTGTGCAAACATTTCCAAATGCAACTGAATTTATATTAATTTCTTCATTTAAATAAATGCTCTTGTGTTATTTCTAGGTCACTTCCAACAGTGCTCATTACTATGAAAAAGTAAGACAACGTAGAATCAGAGATTTTGATCTTAGGAAACTGCAGAGGGAGTCAGTCTGACCACTTTCCTTTTCAAGTGAAGAACCGAAGCACCAGTTATTTAACGATCGTGCCCAGGGCAAATTCAATGGTTACTGCCTGAGCCTGGACTAAAATCAATTCAGTTATTCTTCTTTAACTCCAGTTCTTAACTGCTGACTGTAATGAATGGATAGGGTTTCAAAACCACTGTTAGAGACTTTAGGGATTTTTTCTTGTGCAGTGTTTTACAGGTAATAGAAAATATTCTGAAAAATCTGGATCATTATTTAGAAACAATCTGAAAACTTTGAAAAACATAACCAGAACCCAGCTTTTTTACTTGAGTAAGGATAGGTGTTTTGGACTGAATTATGTGCTCTCCCAAAAAATTCATGTCGAAATCTTGACATTCCAGTACTTCAGAATGTAACCCGATTTGGATATAAGGTATTTTTAGAAGTGATAATGTTAAAATGATGTTATTAGAGTGGACACTAATCTAATATGACTGGTGTTCTTATTGAAAGAATAAATTTGAATATAGACACAGACATAGGCATGATTATATAAAGGTACAGGAAGAAGACAGCGATCTAGTCGAGAGAAACCTGAATTTATATTAATTTCTTCATTTTAAATAAATGCTCTTGTGTTATTTCTGTAACAGAAATTCAATGTAAATTATTCCCCATAGTCCTCAGAAGGAACCACCCTGATAATGGACTTCAAAATTCCATTGTGAGAAGATAAATTTCTGTTTTTTAAGCCACACAGTCTGTGGTAGTTTGTTGTGGCAGCCCTGGCAAATTAATACAATGAATTTTCTTTAAATGGATCTAGAGTAGTTAGGAACAAATATATTCTGAAAGGCCTAGAAAATAAAAGGGGAAAAAAAAATTCATGTGATTGAACCAACTACATATGCAACAGAAGAGGGAACATAGCTCTTCCATATCATTTCATTCATTCATTCCCTTATTTTCTCAACCAGTATTTATGTTTATTATGTATTAAATATTTTGTTAGGTGCTATGGGCACAAAAATAAATTCAATATAGTCTATGCCCTTGAGGAGATCAGATACTAATGATAGAGATGAACAACTAAACAGATAATTAAAATATTGTTTGAAAAGTGCTGTGATAGAGATACGGACAAGGTGTGCCAGATTAGAGATCAGTCAACATCATATGTGTCTGACAAAAAGTTTTTTTGCAACCTTTGAAGTGCTTTTAAGCCTTGCAGGAAGGTTAGCTTCTATGCCAGGTAGAGAAGGTATCAGGGAGAGTATTTCATGGATTGGGTAGAGTATGTGCTCAAAGTTAAGGGAATAATAAAATCAGGTTGCAGTTGGGGAAACTTCAAGACTCTAAGGCAGGAGATTTAAGGAGCCTGTTGGGAAATGTTAGGTGTCACTTGCAGATGAGAACCAAAAGACTCTTATTTTAAGGGGAAAATATGGGTTTACTTGAATGCAGTAGGAAATCACTGATAGCTTTTAAGCAGGAGGTGAGAAATAATCAGATATGCTTTTTTGATTCTAATGTCATACTAAGGAAAAACTGTAATAGGGGAGCAGTTAGAAGTAGGGGGAGTTTTCAAACTCCGCATGTTCTCACTCATAGGTGGGAATTGAACAATGAGAACACTTGGACACAGGAAGGGGAACATCACACACCAGGGACTGTCGTGGGGTGGGGGGCGGGGGAGGGATACCATTAGGAGATATACCTAATGTAAATGATGAGTTAATGGGTGCAGCACACCAACATAGCACATGTATACATATATAACAAACCTGCACGTTGTGCACATGTACCCTAGAACTTAAAGTATAATAATAATAAAAGAAGAAGTACAGGGAGTTTTGAGTTCAGGCAGAAGTTGATAAAGGGCTTTTAACAAGGTAATGACCATAAGAAAAAGAGGAAGGTATGAATTTGATATTTATGAGATACATTTGATTTGATTGAATTATTCATTGGATGTTTTAGGCAAAGAAGAGGACAGTTCAGTAAGCTTTTTACATTGGAAGGATAGATTTTAATGCTGCTAATCCCAATAGGCAATATGGGAAAAGGAGCAGGGTTTTCAGGGGAAAGCACTTTATTTAGATTGGGGCATGATCAGTTTGAGGTAATTATGGAATTTTCAGATGGAGAATTTGCTTTGTGCAAATTTATATTCAGTGGAAGCCTGCCCAAGTCAGCAATATGTTATTATACCCCAAAGACCACTGTTAAACCATCTGAAAGTGAGTCTAATAGTGTTATTAATTTGATGAGATACTCTTATTCATTAGCTAAAATATTTACTGGAGAGATTTTTTTTTTTTTTAATAACAGCAACACTGAGAAAGTCCCACATTATTTATTGAGCATGTAAAAGTCCTGCCGTCTATTTGTAAATTCAGAGCCATTTTAGAATAAATGAAGGATTCAGCAATATGTGTAGAGTTGCTTAAGGAAAGCTTATATTAAAAAACAAACAAAACCAAACAAACAAAAACAGCCTTACTGCATTCGTAAGGGAGAAAATTCTTGAGCAAGAATTCTTCCTCATTTGGGAATGATTTGTTAGATGGCTTATATACCAGTTCAGTTTAGTTCAGAAAACATTTAATGAGCATCACCTATTTACTAGGCTCTGTAAGTAACTACATAGCCCTGTTCTTGAACACGTTTATTCCCCAAACCTTTTATGTCCTTTCATTTCTCCCTGAGTATTGTGGCAGACTACTTTTGGTTTCTGACATACCACCAGGGCATGAGCTACTTGTTTTGGATATTGTTTCAATTACAAGGCTGCCAGAACACATATATCACACAGGTTATGCTTGGCACTTTCACAGCGAAGGGCAATGTAAATGGACTCGTGGAGAGCTTATTGAGAGGTTCACAGGGGATACTGAATCTCTTAGAAAATCAAGGATTAGTGATTCCAGCTGTATGTCTTTTTCTGCTGCAGTTAAAATTTTTAGTACTTAATAGACTTCTTGGTGTGATATCAAAAAATAAATAAAAATAGCTGGGACTCAAGAGATTCTACTTCTAATTTAGTACTATTGAGCTGTAATTCAATTTCAATGGAACGGTTTCCATTAAATGAATGACTGAATTAGATCAGTAGTTCTTATGCATGCATACAGAAAACTTTGTATGTAATTTCAGGATGTTCATACAGCCATTGAAATGCAACAGCAACCTATGGATCTGTACACACTGAACTATGTGACCTCCTAGGCCTTTCTAGCTAAAATTTTTTGATCGTATGAGTGTGCTCTTGGACTCCAGCAATGCTTTCTTTTGGTTTGGCAGCTGTGCTAGGTGGGGCACCTCTGGCTCTTCCAGGGTGGCTAATGAACAGTCAGCAGGCCAGCTGTGTTGATTTGTTCCATGACCTCATTAAGCATCCGTCACTATTTCCCAGCTCAGTCTGTGCACATACTATCTATTGCCTTGCATTTTTTTTTTTTTTTGTTTGATTTACTGTGAATAGCCTAGACACATCTTGAAGTGCCAAATATGCTAAGGAGAAAATGTAACTTCCGTTAGTATTTTGCTATCTTTGTGTTGGCATTAGATGTTGGTAATGTTTTTGGCTCATTTCTTAGTTACTTTTGTGGTCATAACTGTAGGGGTTCACTTTTCCTTTGCCCAGATTATAGGACAGTGAATTCTTTCTGAATGTTGAAGATATGTATTCATTGGTGCCAACTTATGGTGTGTGTGTGTGTGTGTGTCTATATGTATGTATATATTTATATATTTTATATGTATGTGATAGGATTGGGTAAAGGAAAGGATTTGGCCATATATGTGTTATTATCTGTGTAGTACTCAAGGGGTTAGAATTATTACTTTTTTAAGTACCCTCAGTTAACAGTGTTTTAAAATCTAAAGTTTCCGTCTTACTGCTACCCTTGACCTTGATGAGATGGGCTTATTATGAGCTTATTATTCTGATGGGTGGTACTGAAATAATAGAATAATTAAATAACAGTAAACTGAAGTTGTGTTAGAACAGTTACAAAACTATTTACTTACCTTCATAACCTCCATAATTTCTGTGAAACTCCTTGAGGGGTATAACAATCCAAGAAGTTAAACACAAACATGTCAGCAATAAGATCTAGACTGAATGTGTTCATTAATGCATTAGTTCATTGTAAGTGATAAAAATAATAACATGACCAGCATCCTGATACATTCTCTGTCCTAACCCCATAATTTACTTGTTCCATTACTTGCTTATCAGTAAAAATGTGTAATTACATTTAAAGCTATTTGAAAAAACCTTTACCTTTAAATTCCTAACTGGAGTCTTGTAGCATTTGCCCATCAATTATTTTGCCAAAACATTTTAATATATTGGAGGCATAGATGATATGCAAACAGGTAATACTTTTCAGAATCTCTTTTTTTTTTTATTTCTACAGGGGTATCATTCTCATATATTCATCTTCATATTCATATTAAAATTTGTGTAGTCTTGGAACTTGTGTCACTGGGGTCAGAGGAGGAGCTTTTTGTCTTCATGATATTGTAATATTGTTACTTACTTTACATTTAGCTTAGAAGATTTTCCTTTGGAAAGCTTTCACAGCTGGGTGCAGTGGCTCACACCTATAATTCCAGCACTTTGGGAGACCAAGGATTAAAATCCTGTCTTGAACCCAGGAGTTTAAAACCAGCCTGGGCAACATAGCAAGACATGATCTCCATTTTAAAAAGAGAAACAAAAAGAAACCCTTCATTCCATATCCTTTGTTATATTTCTTGCTCCTGACTCTTTCGGTATACTTCCTCCTTGGTCATGTTATGCCTGAACACAGTTCTACATCTATCTATTATTGCGATCGTCACATCTTTTGAAAATTATCTTCATAAGTGTCTGTCTTCCCTACTAAGGCGTGACTTCTTGATGGTGGAGACTCAGTCTTATTTATCTTTTTATCTTTTGAAGCTGGCACAGACTGTAACACTTAATAAATATCTTTTGAATGAATAAATGATAGTTCAATTTCTTGTTAATTGCTTGTGATAATTTTAAGTTAGAGGACTTAGACTAAAATATGTGACAATATATTTAATTCTAATGCTTATCAGTACTGGAGTCTTTAATGAAAACAACTGAAAGATATACCTGATAAGTGGTATCTTTGGAATTAAAATCAACAAAATATTTTCAGTACAAACATGTTTCAGGTTAAATAGTTAAATGGTTCAAGTGAAAATTAGTGAATCCTAACATTTTAGAATGCTTATTTCTGTTTTTTCAATTTTTAACAGCTTTAATGAAGTATAATTGATATGCAGGAAAGGGCATATATTTCAAGTATACATTTTATGAAGTTTTGACATATGTTTATACCCGTGATACCATCACCATAATCAATGTAGTAAACATGTACCTCACCCCCAGAAGTTTCCTGATGCCTCTTTGTAATCCTTACTTCTTGCCCTTCCCCTGGTTCCCAGGCAACCACTGATCTGCTTTCTTTCATTATATATTAGTTTTCATTTTTGTGATTTTATATAAATTAAATCATTTGGTATATGCTCTTTATGGCTTCTTTAGTCATAGTTTTGCGATTCATGCATATCATTGTGTATTAATCATTTATGTTTAAAAATATTTTTGTGGAGTAGTATTCCATTGTATAGATAAGCTTTAGTAAGCTTCCATTTGTTAATCTTTTTCCTTGTTAATAAACATTTGAGACTTTCCAGTTTTTGGCTCTTACAAATAAAGCTGCTAGGAACATTCAGGTATAAGACTGTGTATAGACCTATGCTTTTATTTCTCTTGGGAAAATAAGGGGAATGGCTGGATTGCATAATGTATATATTATAGTTTATTTAAAAGATAACCATATATATGTTTATATATAGTTTATGTATGTTTATATATAGTTTATCTTTTAAAGAAACTATCAAACTATTTTCCAAAGTGGATGTACATTTACATCTCAGTCTGCAGTGTATGAGAGTTCTATATTCTCCACATCTTGCTAACACTTCCTATGGTGTGGTTATATTTAACTATTCTAATAGAAGCATAGTGGTATCCCTTTGTGGTTTTAATGTGCATTTCCCTAATGATTACTAATGTTGAACATGTTTACATTTGCTTATTTGCCATCCGTTTACAATTGTCCACCCTTATCCTCATTTTCACTTTCCATGGTTTTAGTAACCTGCAGTAAACGAAAACTAGGGTAAGTCCAGAACAGTAAGATATTTTGAGATAGATAATATAGTCATAAAACTTTTATTAAAGTGTATTATTGTAATTAACCTTTTTCATGTTATAATTGTTAATTATGCAAAGTTATAATTGTTAATTATACTGTTATTAGACTGTGTCTAATTCATAAATTAAACTTTATTGTAGGCATGTATGTATAGGAAAATATATATGTAGGATTTGGTACTATTTGTGGTTTTAGGCATTCACTGAGGATCTTGGAACATATTCTCCTGGGATAAGGGAAACTATTGTATCTTCTTTGATGAAATGTCTGTGTAAATCTGTTATCAGATTTTCAATTGGGTTTTTGTTAAGTTTTGAAAGTTCTTTATGTTGTTGAGATATAAGGGTTCCTCCTACATTTTGGATACAAGTTTGTCAGATACATAATTTGCAAATATATTCTCCTATCCTGTGACTTGTCTTTTCATTGTTTTAACAGTGTCATTTAAATAGCAGAAGTATTTCATTTTGAAGCAACTCAGTTTTCCACTTTGTTCTTTTATAGAGTGTGCTTTTATGGTGTTATACTAAGACATCGTTGCCTATCCCTATCCCAAGCACACAAAGCTTTTCTTGTATGTATTATTCTAAAAGTTTTACAGTTTTAAGTTTAGATCTGTGATCCATTTTAAATATTTTTTATGTATTAAATTATGGGTCAACTTGCCTTTTCTTTTTGTTTGCATATGGATTTTTAATCGTTTCACCATCAGTTATTGAAAAGACTATCCATTTTCCACTAAATTGTCTTTTTTTTATTGGTAAAGAAATCAGTTGTCCATGTATATGTGGGTCTCTCGTTGGAATCTCTCTTTTATTCCATTGGTCTATTTGGCTATCTCTAAACTGATACTGTACTTTCTTTGCTACTATAGCTTTATAATAAGTCTTCTAATAAGGTAGAGTTAGCCTAACTACAAATTTGTTCTTTATTTTCAAAGTTATTTTGGCTAGTCTAGGTTCTTTGGACTTCTACGTGAATTTTAGAATAAGTTTTTAAATTTCTGTAAAAATCCTGCTGGGATTTTGTTCAGAATATGTTGAATATATGCATCAGTTTGGGGAGAATTGTCATTTTAATGCTATTGCGTCTTCTGACCCTTGAAAAAAGGTGTGCCTCTCTGTTTACATATATCTTTTTTATTTCTCTTGGCAATGTTTTATTTTCACTTTATAGGTCTTGTACACCTTTTGTCAAATTTATCTTTAAATATTTCATAATTTTGATGTGATTTCAGATGACTTTATTTTTCTAAATTCGAATTTCTGATTATTTGTTGCCAGCATATAGAAATATAGTTTTATATATTATATGTGGATCTTGGATCCTACCACCTTACTAAAATCATTTATTTGCAATAGCCATTTTTGGTAAATTCTTTTGGGTTGTCTGTAATAGATGATCATGTCCTATATGATCACTTATAAAGACAGTTTTGGTTCTTCCTTCCCAATCTGAATGTATTTTATTTTTTCCCCTCCTCCTACTCCCCAAACACACATGCACCCTGGCTAGAACCTCCAGTGTAATGTTATATCAAAGTTATAAGATCAAACAACTTTGTGTTCTTCCTGATTTTGGGAGGAAAACATTCACTCTTTTACTATTAAATGTGATGTTAAATGGACATTGTTTTTTTTAAATGCCTTTATCATGTTGAGGAAGTTTCCTTCTATTCCTATCCTTCTATTCCTAGTATACTGAGAAATTTTATTGTGAATGGATATGGGATTGTGTAAATAATTTTCCTGCATGCATTGAAAATATCGTATTTTTTCTTTATCAATCTGTTATTATGGTGAATTATATTGATTACTTTTTAAATGTTAAGCTGACCTTGCATCCCTGGGATAAATGGCTAAATTCACCTTGGTCATTATATTTTTGGATTCTATTGGATAAATTTTTTTTTTTTTTTTTTTTTTTTTGAGATTTAGTGTTGCTCTGTCACCCAGGCTGGACTGCAGTGGCACAATCTCACCTCACTGCAACCTCCTCTGCCCGGGTTCAAACAATTCTCGAGCCTCAGCCTTTCAAGTAGTTAGTATTATAGGCACCCACCACTGTGCCTGGCCTGTACTGGATAAAATTTTATTTTAATTTTTACATTTGCTTACATAAGGCATATAGGTCTCAATTTTTTTTCTTGCACTATGATAGTAGTAGGATAATGCTGGCCACAAAAATGTTGAGAAATATTCCTTCCTTTTAGTTTTCTGGTAGATTTTGAGACTTTGCTTTTTAAGTATTTAGGAATTTTTTGCCAGTGAAGCCATCTGGGTCTGGATTTTTATTTTTGGGAAGAGTTTTAACTATAAATTCAATTTCTTTAAAAGGTATAGGACAACAAATGGCTATTTATTTATTCTTGAATGAACTTTGGCAGTTTGTGTCTTTAAAGAATTTTTTTTCCATTTCATCTAAGTTGTAGAATGTATTGGTTGAAAATTTTTCATAATATTCTCTTAATACTATAATGGCTGTAGCATTTGGAGTGATGCCTTATTTCTGATTTCTTATACTGGTAATTTATATCTTTTTTCTTTTTTTTGCTCTCATTAATCTGGCTAGAAGTTTATTGTTCTCCACCTAATTCTTTCAAAGAATCAATTTTTGATATCATTGAATTTTCTACTGTTTTCCATTTTTTGTTTCATTAATTTTTAATATATTCTCTCATTTCTTTTACTTGTTTATAATTTTCTGTCTTTCTCTTCTTTAGCAGTAGTTTATTATAGTTTCGAATTAAAGATTGCTTATGTAAGAGCTATTTTTTGATCATGTTAAGTTTATTTTTCTTGGATTAGTTTTTTATTTTATAGGTTAAGAAGGAAAATAGAGAAGCTAAAGTGAAAGTTACTCTTTTCTCCTCTGAAGCAGAATAGAAGACTTTAATGCATGCTTGAAGACTAGTGTTTTCCCTTCCATTATTTTCCCATGATAGCCTGAAAGCAGTCATCTGTTAAATAAGACATACTGTCTGATTTGCAAAGTATACATTTTCTTAATTTCAGGTTAACCATGCTTAAAAAACATTGCTCTAAATGGATTTTTTGTTGTTGTTGTTAGAAAATATAACAGTTATAGTTCACTTCAAATTTACATTCCTGTGATACTTTTTAATTTTTTTAACTGCACAAAATTTCTTCTGCTGTCCTACCTGCAGTACTTCTACTCTTGAAAGGCATCATACTCATTTAATAACTGTTGCAATGGCCTAATAAATAGCATTATGACACACATTATTTATGGTCATTAAATTACCTCAAATCTTTTATTTTTTAAATTGTAATTTTTATTAGTCAGTTATTTTCATTTGAATATTTATTTAGTATTCACATGTATGCATATTAAACCTGGCTGTCTTGAATAGGGAAACTGTTAATAGGGAGAGTAATAATTTTTCCAAATTTTCAGCAATGTTATGCTTTTCTAACTGTTGTGTTTCCAGGGTGTTATGTAGCAAGCTTGATACGAATAAAAAATAATCTTGCCATGTACGGTGGCTCATGTCTGTAATCCTAGCAATTTGAGAGGCCGAGTTGGGTGGATCACGAGGTCAGAAGTTCGAGACCAGCCTGGCCAACATGGTGAAACTCTGACTCTACAAAAAATACAAAAATTATCCAGGTGTGGTGGCGCATGCCTGTAGTCTCAGCTACTCAGGAGGCTGAGGCAAGAGAGTTGCTTGAACCTGGGAGGTGGAGGTTGCAGTGAGCTGACATCGTGCCACTGCACTCCAACCTGGATGACAGAGTGATACTCCGTCTTAAAAAAAAAAAAAAAAAAAAAAAAAGTCTTTCATATTACTGCTTTCAGAAAACTTTGACAATGTAGAGGGATGGGGTATTCAATGTGGAAACAACGCAAATTGGAATGCACTATTTGGCTATGCTTAGATTTCTGAGAGTTGAAGATAAAATTTGTAAGGCATCAAGGGACATATAGGATACGAGACAGTGTTTGGCATCTCCCAGGTAGTATGCCTGTGTACTCTAATGTAGAAAATGTCTGCCATGTTTCTGAATTAACGTAAGGCTTTTCCAGTTACTGCAAAGAGTCCATGATATGTTTTTCTTAAGAAAACCTAACTATAACTTAACCATTTATATTTTTCATCTTATTATGCTTATGCTAGTCAGTAATTAAAAACAACACAAAAAATTTTTAAAAAAGGAGTTAATCAAAATCAGCATTTGTCTTAAGGTATAGATGATATTTATTTTTGGAGATCTAATTTAATGTACTTTGCAGATAAAAATATAAGTGTCCAAATTCTATTTTTTATAAGAAGATTTATGGTTTTTCAAAAATACTTAAAAAATATTAGTTTAATTATTTGACTACTTAAGACTGAAATAGCTCATGGAGATTTGTGCTTATTTCACTTAATACTAGAAATGCTATGCATGAAATTTATTATAAAAATTTCTAAAAGCCTGCAATTTAGAACAAAGGAAATGATCTGGAGTTGGTAAACATTTCACTTGGTTGTCTTCTAACATAAGAAGAACAATATAGACTTCCTTTAAACATTTAATAATTTTACAAATACAAAAAGATTTCCAAATTTGGGTCAGAATTTTTCTTTTATTGAAATATAATGAACCCTTCTTTCAAAGATTCTTCTAATAAAATGTACAGATTAATAGAGAAAATGTGTATATTTGATATTAGATTTTTAGCAGTTGTTTTTAAAATACATTTATACTAGAGGCCCAGCTTCACCTGGATATATGGTTAATTTCATTTTTGCATATTATTCTACAACTTTAGTTAAAACAAAATGTTACTCTAAGCTGTTCTACAAAAGCACGTGATCTGTTAAATTCTCAGGTATTGTAGGCACTCAAAGGAGAGTGCTTAACTATGCAGCTGTTCTCTCAGTTTATATATTTTGCCAGTGGTTGGACAAATAAAGAGCAGGTAAAAGATTCATTTATATCTAAATTGTATTGTGAAGGTATCATAATATTCTATGGTAAAATAATATATAAATTTTTAGGGGAACAGAATATTCCACAGTTAGAACCAATACCCCAATGCAAATGTTTTTTGTGCGGGAATAGCAATTTAGTTTCCTTTTTAAGGAATATGGAGTGATACACTGGGGATATTAAATGGTTTTTCTAGGAAGTACTTGTTTCTAGTTTGGTATTCAAACCGGACTGGCTCTACATGCAATTGGATGCTATTGGTAGAATCAAGATAAGAGAATTGGAGACTTAAGTGGGCATTTCTTAGTTTATGCAGAGTGGAGGAGACTGGTCTCTAGGCCTCCATCCTAACTATCTGTTTAAACAGTCTTCTGTTGCAGAGAATCATTCTTGATTTTTAAAGGAATTTTCTACCCTCTCTTACTTAAAGGAACGAGAGTTTACATTTATTTACTGCCTATTATATTGTGGTCAGGAGTAAGTAGCATCTGAAAGGAGATTCTGAAAGAATATGGGTATAGATACATGTCACCAGACCTGACTACTGGCATTGGAATTGGTCTTATGAAAATAAAGAAGGAGAAAGAATGCACAAAAAATAGTTGCCACCTGTTTAAGATTAACTCTTCTTCATTAGTAGTAGTACAAGTTCATTTTCAAGCCGTGTCACTAGACATCTCATATAGAGAAGTGTTTTCTGTTTTTATAGTCATTTTCTTTAACTCCAGCATACTATCTCATGAAGGTATGACGACATCAAAAAGAGATTCAGCCTAAACCATCTCTACCAATGGAAATGTTTCCAAGTACACAAATTGGTCATAACATCAACTCTCTAAATAGAAGGCAGCACTTTTCAAAAACTTAAAATATACTATAGGTCATTACTGTTATCTTGTCTGATTATGTATCTTCAGCTAAGTTGTCTCAAATAGAGGTCCATTTTGTAACCTAATATTATGGAGTGATGAGGAAAATCCCATTGTAAAAATTCTTCACCACTATCTCCATAATCTCTACTTCACTGAGTTTCATCCAAGTGCAAAAATGAAAAATTATAACCTGCCAAGCATCAGTGGCAGAGTGAAATGAAAAAATTGCGAGTTAATAATAGTGATGCCTCAAAAAAATTTCCTGACCAATTTAACATTGCTTCATCCAAGGTCACTTCTAAGAGCTGATTATTTTTAGTAATTTGCAGATGAGACCATTCTACCTTGGCCATGGTTAGTAAAGATCAAGAAAATGCCAGAGAAGGTTTAAGATTCAAGGTTATCTTTCTCAAATAAGATGCAAACCACAGTTTCATTTTATTTTCTTAAGACCTAGCTGATAAATAATTTTAAATGAAATGAAACTTAAAGCCTGGGCTATCTTTTATTGGAGCTATAAAGTCATCATAACCTAAAGCATGAGGGATAAGGGTAGTGGAAGGACACTGTTTAGTAGGTCCTTAAGTAGCATTTCATGTAGGAAAGAACTCCTCAAGGCATTTTTCTAGTATTTTATTCTGACACTTTAAAAAAATCATCATAGATTGTATTTTATGTAAACTTTGATTATGATGACCAGCTACAACTCATTTTTTAATTTCTAGAAAACTTCCAAATTTACTTTCTTTTGCCCAATTTGAAATTTGAACTTACAAATAGTCCATAAAAATCTTTTTTTATTACACATAAATAATTTAGATAATACAGACAAATATAAAGAGGAAAATAAAATTTTTCCTAATTTTACCACTCATGGATAACTTGTATTGATTGTTTAGTATATACTTTCCAGACCCATAGGTGTATCTCTGTGCACGTGCAAGCGTGTATGTGTGTGCACGTATGTGTGTTCAGAGAGGAGAGGAGGTGAGAACATCATTGAGATGAGATTGAGGTGAGTAGGATGATAGATTTTTTTCAGTAAGTTTACTCTGAAGATATAATCGTATTTTATCTAGCACCTTGCTTCGTACATCTTTCTATGTCAATAATTATTGGTTTATATCTTTTTTTTGTTTTTTATTTTTATTTTTATTTTTTATTTTTGAGATAGGGTCTCATTCTATTGCCCAGGCTGGAGTGCGGTGGTGTGATCTCGGCTCACTGTAACTTCCGCCTCCCAGGTTCAAGTGATTCTCCTGTCTCAGCCTCCTGAGTAGCTGGGATTACAGTTACCCACCACCATACCGTCTAATTTTTGTATTTTTAATAGACATGGGGTTTAACCATGTTGGCCAGGCTGGTCTCAAACTCCTGACCTCCCGTAATCCACCTGCCTTGGCCCCCCAAAGTGCTGGGATTACAGGCATGAGCCACTACCTACAGCCTATGTCTTCATTTTTAATGACTTTGCATTAAAAATGCTGTCTGTGGCATCTGATATTGATAAACATTTAGAATGTCTACTTTTTCACCATATGAACAATTCTGAAATGGCTTTTAATATCTATCTGAATTTAGAATAAATTTTAAAATTAAAAATAAAATTTTAGACATTTGATGTTTATTACAAAATACTTTCTAGAAAGATGTATGTTTACACTTCTATCAGCGGTATTTGAAAGTTCACCTTTATCACACTCTTACAAGTAACTAGGTGGGTAAAATTTGGTATCTCAGCATTTTTATTTATTGACGTTGAATACATTTTGAAATGTTTAGTAGCCATGGCACTTCTTTTGTGAATACCTTGGTTGTATCTTTTTCGTATTTTTTATTAGTATGGGCCACTTTTTCTTATTTCTATGAAATAACTCCTTGTATTTATTAAGGATATTAATAATTTGTCTCATTTATATTTTAGCATTTTCCCCTAAATTGTCCATTTTAATTTTATTTTTATTTCCTCTCAATATCCGTTTATCTTGTCCTTATTTCTGGTTTCTGGCTGTGGAGCTATGCTTACAAAAGCTTTTTCTATATAAAGTTATAAGATTAATTATTTAAATTTTTCTTCAGATACTTTTTGAAGTTTGATTCTTATGTTTAATTCTGTAAGGAATTTATTCTTATATATGATTTAAGGCAAAAGTTTAATGTTTTATTTCCAATGGCTAGTACCTTTACTGAATAGCACAGCCTTCCTTATTGATTTAAAATGCTTCAGTTGTAAAACATGTTTTCAAACTGTGCTCTGAGGAAGTTTAGGTCTTCCATGTTGGGGATGTTCAAGAGCTAGAAACTAAATGAATGGGGTTTTCTTTTTTTTTTTTTTTGAGAGGGAGTCTGGCTCTGCAGCCCAGGCTGGAGTGCAATGGCGGGATCTCGACTCACTGCAAGCTCCGCCTCCCGGATTCACCCATTCTCCTGCCTCAGCCTCCCGAGTAGCTGGGACTACAGGCGCCCGCCACCTCGTCCGGCTAGTTTTTTGTATTTTCAGTAGAGATGGGGTTTACTGTGGTCTCGATCTCCTGACCTTGTGATCTGCCCGCCTCGGCCTCCCAAAGTGCTGGGATTACAGGCGTGAGCCACCGCGCCCGGCCATGAATGGGGTTTTCTTCTTACCTTCCTTCCGTTTCCACTGAAATACCTATGACTTTTTCTCACTAATTTTTTTTATACATTTCAATACAGTTTCTTCTTATTTTTGTAATCACCCTTATTGGAGTACAATTTGTATACATGCATTAATAGGTATATAGCCCCCTACATTCAAGTAGAGAATATTTCCTTCTCCACAACAATTTTTCTCATGTCCCTGTGCAGTCAATCCTTCTCCTTTATTGCTGAACTCTGGCAGCTATTGACGTGCTTTCTACAGAACAGTTTTTAGATTTTACATAAAAGACTACAGCAGATAGTCTTTTATGTCTGGCTTTTTTCACTCAGGATAATGCTTGTGAGATTCATCTATGTTGTTCATGTTCAAGTAGTTTCTTCTTTTTATTGCTGAGTAGTAATCAGTTTTATGGCTATCCCACAATTTGTTTATCCACATGTGGACATTTAGGTATCATACATTTAGCTGAGTTTTTGACTTTTATGAATAAAGCTGTTATGAACATTCTCATACAGGTCCATGCATGGATATAAGTTTTTAGTTTCCTAGGGTAAATTAAAAAGAAGTAAGATTGATGAGTTGAAGTAAGTATATGTTTACATGTGTAACTTTATAAAATAAAAAAATGCCAAATTGTTTTATAAATGTCTGAACCATTTTGCATTTCCACTAGCAATGTATGAGAATTCTAGTTGTTCACATGCCTGTCAACACTTAGTATGGCCAGTTTTTAAAATTTTAGCTATTGGATGTAGACTGGGGTTATTTTGTTTTTGTTTTTTGCTTTTTTTTTGTTTGTTTGTTTGTGTTTGTTTTTTTTGAGACAAGAGTCTCGCTCTGTCGCCCAGGCTGGAGTGCAGTGGCACTATCTCGGCTCACTGCAAGCTCCGCCTCCCGGGTTCATGAGGTTCTCCTGCCTCAGCCTGGCCACCATGCCCGGCTAATTTTTTGTATTTTTAGTGGAGATGGGGTTTCACTGTGTTACCCAGGATGGTTTCAATCTCCTGACCTTGTGATCCGCCTGCCTCAGCCTCCCAAAGTGCGGGGAATACAGGCGTGAACCACCCCACCCGGCCCCTGGGTTTATAGTGGTTTTAACTTGCATTTCCTTAATGACTAATGTCCTTTGTGCTTCCACATAAAGTATAAGAAAAATATGCCCACATCTACAATAAAGCCTGCTGAAATTTTAATTTCGATTTTGTTGGTCAATAGAACAATTTGGGGAGAACTGACATTGTAACAATATTGAGTATTTCATAAACCGAAAGACTCAGTTGTTGTATTTTCACTTATTTATGTCAGTTTTAACTTGTGTCAGCAAAGTTTTGTCATTTGCAGGGCACAAGACTTGCGTATATTTAACACAATTATTCCTAAACATTTCATATTTTCGTGTCATTTGAAGTGGCACTTAAAAAGTTTTAATTTCTGGCTGGGCGCAGTGGCTCACGCCTGTAATCCTAGCACTTTGGGAGGCAGAGGTGGATGGATGTCTTTGAGCTCAGGAGTTTGACACCAGCGTGGGTAACGTGGCAAACACATCTCAAAAAAAATACAATAACAATTAATTTCTAATTTTTGTTGTTAGTGTATAGAAATATCACTTTTGATTTTTCTGTGTAGACTTTGCATCCTGTGTACCTGGTAAACTTATTTATTAGTTCTAGTATCTTCATGTGGATTCCTCAGCGTTTTCTGCATGGACAATTATGACCAATTTTTTTTTCCTGTAAATATATTTTTTTCCTTTGTTTTCAAACTGTATGCCCTTTTTTTTTTTTTTTCTTTTCCCTGCCTTCTTTTACTGGCTTAGGTGTCCAGTACAATATTGAATATATAAGTGGCAATAGCAGACATCCTTTTTTGTTTCTTAACTTGGAGAGAAAGCATTCAGTGCTTTCAGTATTTCACCATATAAAGAAGGATGTTAGCTGTAGGCTTTTCAGAGATGCTTTATTAGTCTTCTCAGGTTGCTATAAAAGAATATCACTGACAGGGTGGCTTAAATAATGGCAATTTATTTTCTCATGGGGGTGGGGAGAGAGAGAGAGAGCTATGGTGCCTCTTCTTTTCTTTTTTCTTTTTTTTTTTTTTTGAGATGGAGTCTCGCTCTGTTGCCAGGCTAGAGTGCAGTGGCCTGATACCGGCTCACTGCAACCTCCGCCACCCGGGTTCAAGTGATTTTCCTGCCTCAACCTCCTGAGTAGTTGGGATTACAGGTGCCTGCCACCACGCCCAGCTAATTTTTTTTTTTTTTTTTTTTTTTTTGTATTTTTAGTAGAGACAGGGTTTCACCATGTTGACCAGGATGGTCTCCATTCCCTGACCTCGTAATCCTACCTCTCCCAAAGTGCTTGGATTACAGGCATGAACCACAGTGCCTGGCTGTCTCTTCCTTTCTTTATAAGGACACTAATCCTGTCAGATTAGGGCCCCACCCTTGCTACCTTATTTTACCTTAATTATGCCCTTAGAGACCCTATCTCCAAATACATTCAGATTAAGGGTTAGAGATTCAACATATGAATTTTGGGGGGATGCAGTGCAGTCCATAACAGATGCCATGTATAAAATTGAGAAGTTCACTTCTAATTTGCCTAAAATATTTATCATGAATAGGCATCAAATTCTGTGAGATGCTTTTTGACATCTGTTGAGATGATCATATTTTTTTTTCTTTTCTTTTTTAGTTTGTTGTTATGGGGGATTACATAATATATTTTTTGAATCATAAGTCCATCTTGTATTCACTTAGTCATGTTTTATTATTATGTGTTTTATATATTGGGAAATTAAATTTGCTGAAATAGTGTTAAAGATTTACTTTTCTGTCTGTGATCATAAGAAATATTGATTTGTAGTTTTCCTTTCTTGTAATGTTTTTGGTTTTGAATTAGTATAATGTTGGCTTCATCATATAAGTTGGGAAATGTTCTCCCTCTTGGATTTTCTGAAAAAAGTTTATGTTGAATCAATTTATTTTTGTTTTTGTTTTTTTGCTTAAACGTTTGATAGAATTCCCCAGTGAGGCTATCATGACTTGAAATTTTGTTTTGAGAAGGTTTTTAAACTTAAGTTTAACATCTTTTTTTGAGAATGGATATTTGTATTATCTATTTTATGTTGAGTCACATCTTTCAAGGATTTTTTTTGTTTCACAAGTTATTGAATATATTGGCATTTGTTGTTCATAATATTTTCTCCTTATGCTTTTGATACATGTATAATCTGAGTGATGTCTTATCTCATACTCCTTTTTCTTGATAAATCTGGTTAGAGGGTTACCAATTGTATTCTTTTAAATAACCAGCTTTTGGTTGTATTGATTTTCTGTACTGTTTGTCCATTTTCTATTTCATATATTTCTGCTTTCACCTTTATTATTTTCTTCTATTTATTTTAGGGTTCAATTTTTCTTACTTTTTTTTAACTTTCTTTTTTTTTTTTTATTATACTTTAAGTTCTAGGGTACATGTGGATAACGTGCAGGTTTGTTACATATGTATACTTGTGCCATGTTGGCGTACTGCACACATCAACTCGTCATCACCCATCAACTCATCATTTACATCAGGTATACCTCCCAATGCAATCCCTCCCCCCTCCCCCCTCCCCATGATAGGCCC
>NW_012106064.1:576598-579513 GCF_000951045.1 Mandrillus leucophaeus | reverse complement strand
GGATGTCTCCCAGTTAGGCTACTCAGGGGTCAGGGACCCACTTGAGCAGGCAGTCTGTCTGTTCTCAGATCTCAACCTCCATGTTGGGAGAGCCACTGCTCTCTTCAAAGCTGTCAGAGTCGTTTGCATCTTCAGAGGTTTCAGCTGCTTTTTGTTGTTGTTGTTGTTGTTGTTGTTGTTTAGCTGTGCCCTGTCCTCAGAGGTGGAGTCTGCAGAGAGAGGCAGGACTCCTTGAGCTGCTGTGAGCTCCACCCAGTTCGAGCTTCTCAGCCACTTTGTTTATCTACTTAAGCCTCAGCAATGGTGGGCACCCCTCCCCCAGCCTTGCTGTTGCCTTGCAGGGAGATCACAGACTGCTGTGCTAGCAATGAGGGAGGCTCTGTGGGCGTGGGACCCTCCTGGCCAGGTGTGGGATATAGTCTCCTGGTGTGCCCATTTGCTAAGATCCTTGGTAGAGCAGTATTGGGATGGGAGTTACCCGATTTTCCGGTGCTTTGTGTCTCAGTTCCCCTGGCTAGGAAAAGGGATTCCCTTCCCCCTTGCGCTTCCCAGGTGAGGCGATGCTTCGCCCTGCTTCAGCTCTCGCTGGTCAGGCTGCAGCTGCTGACCAGCACTGATTGTCAGGCACTCCCTAGTGAGATAAACCCAGTACCTCAGTTGAAAATGCAGAAATCACCTGTCTTCTGTGTCGCTCAGGCTGGAAGTTGGAGACTGGAGCTGTTCCTATTCGGCCATCTTGCTCCGCCCCGTTTAACTTTCTTAAGATGGAAGCTTAAGCGAGATGATTTAAGAGTTTTTTTTTTCTTTTTCTAACGTGAGCATTTAAGCCTATTTACTTCTAAGCACTGACTTAATTGCTTTCCAAAAATTGTGACATGATGTGTGTTCATTTTCTTTCAATCAAAATGTTTTCTAATTTCTGTTATAATTCTGTTGATCCATGTGTCATTTGAAAGACTATTGGGATTCTAATATTTGAGATTTTCCATATATATTTATGTTACTGATTTATAATTCTGTTATTGTGTGAAAAACATACTTTATATAATTTTAATCTTTTAAATTTGTTAAGAGTTTTTTATGACCCAGAATGCAATCCATCTTTGTGATTGTTCCACATACACTTTATAAATATGGAATGTGCAACAAATGTTAATTAGATCAAATCAGTTAATAGTATTAAGTCTTCTGAATATGTACTGATTTTTTTTTCTCTACTTGTTGTATCAGTTGCTGAGAAAAACTTGTTGAAGTCTCTAATTTATGTATTTTCTAGTTCTCTTTAATATAAGCTTTTATTTCATGTATTTTAAATATGTTTATCAAATGCATGAACTTTTAGGACTATTATGTCCTTCTGATGAATTGACCCCTTTATCATTATGTAACTGCCTTCTTTGTATTAATATTACTCATTGCTCTCAGAACTTCTTTTCTGATATTAATATAGAAATTCCAGCTTGCTTTTGGTTAGTGTTTGCATATTATCTTTCAGCCTGTACTTTTAATCTTTTTTTTTCGTATTTCAAGTAGTTTTTCTGGTTAGATGGTAGTTTTTTTTTTTTTTTTTTTTTTTTTAAATTCAATTTGACAAGCTCTACCTTCTAATTAGAGTATTTAGACCATTTATTTTCCATGTAATTATTTCTATGTGTAGGTTTAAATCTATCTTGGTGTTTTTTTTCTATTTCTCTTGTCTGTTCTTGTTACTGTCACCCTATTTTTTCTTTCTTTTAGATAAAATGGACATATTTTATGATATTTTGTTTTCACTCTTGTCTCAGCATATGCGCCTTTTTGTTTGTTTAGTGTTTACTCCAAAGTTGACAACATGATGTTTAACTTTTCAGAGTTTACCACCAAATAATGTTATTCCACTTCATGTAAAAGTGTAAGAATCTTATGATATGGTATGCTTCTATTTTTCCTCTTCTTCTCTGTTTTCTTACTTTTATAGTTTACTAAACCCTACAATAATGAGCCATCATTTTTGCCTTAAACAATTATTATTAAAGCATTTAAACTGAGAATCTTTATATGCTTAATCATACATTTGCCATTTTTATAACTTTATTGTTTTGTATAGATGCAAATTTCTAATTATATAATTTTACATCTACCTTAAGAACTTGCTTTATCGTTTCTTATGTAATAGCAATAATTTTTTTACTTTTTGTCTGAAAAATGTATTTAATTATTAAAAGATATTTTTTGGGGCTTAGATTAGTAAATTGGTGATTTCACTGTTTTGTTTTAGTGCTTTAAAGTATGCTCCATTGTCTTTGACAGTTTCTGATGAAAAGTTGGCTGTAATTCTCATCTTTGTTCTCTTGTAGATGATATGTCTATTTTTCTCCAGCTGCACTCACTAAAGCATAACTCTCTGGGGTCTCTTCTGAATGTCCCCACTGTTCCTGGATGTTTCTTCATTCTAAATGGTGGAAATCTGTCCTTTGAACTATTGTGAACTCTGAAAATTGTTTGCTCTGCAGTTTTTCAGTGATTCTTTTCCTGGTCTTAAGTGATTTCTACTCACACGTGGGCAGATCAATTGTGAGTTAATATCTGGAATGGATCTCCATGCAGATCTTTAGAGATCTATATTTTGATAGCCTTAGTATCCTCAGTATTGTTTCCCACAAATTTTAGCTGCCTTGGCCTCCCAAAACTGCACTCTGTCTCCCCAACTCAGTGAGATAGCAAAGTATGGCTTCCTTCTTTCTCTGCTACTTCTTGGAGACTGCATGGGGATTCATTTTCTCGTTTCTCATCTCTCAGAGTCATAGTTCAGCGTTCTTGTTGTTCTTGCCTGGAAACAGTGTTTTTATATAGTTATTCTGGTTTTCTTAATAAGATGGGCACATAAAGCCTGGTATCTGTTACTTCAATTTGATTTAAGTGGAAACCTATAGTTT
>NW_012106064.1:523496-576373 GCF_000951045.1 Mandrillus leucophaeus | reverse complement strand
TTTCTCCATGTTGGTCTGGCTGGTCTCGAACTCCTGACCTCGTGATCCACCTGCCTCAGCCTCCTGAAGTGCTGGGATTACACTTCCGTGGGTGTAGCATGAGCCACCACACCCGACCATAAGCTTGAATTTCAGTGATATGCTGATATTGTATATATCTCCATCTGGATAATTTATTCTAAGTATCTACTTCTCTTGTTGATTTATTTTTCACCAGTACCATACCAATGTAATTATTTCATCTATTTTTAATGAATATCAACATTAAAATTATAGTTTATAATTATATAACTGACATCTTTCTAATTTCATGTAAATTTTAAATATTCCTTAGAGTGTATCTGTTTGTTTCCAAAGATTGGTAAGATCCACTGGACTCTCAAATTAAATTGCTTTTGGAATTACAAAATCCTTTGCAGAGGTAAGGTGAAAGAGGAATTTCATATTGTCAATATTGTTGCTTTCTGTGAGCTCTTGCTTTTACTGAATAAATTCAGTTTAGAGATCTTTTTGTCATCTATGCTTGCTGAATGTTTTGCCATTGTGTTGTTCCAGATTTGAAATTCATCTTCATTTACAAAATCTACCCATAAAAGACATAAAAAATTACACCTTATTATAAATATCTGGATTTGGAGAGACAGCACTTCAGTGTAGTACTAACAAATAATTTCACATGAAATATGAGGCATCTCTGTTTTTGAATGTCCTTTTGTTACTCTAATACCGGATTTTAATTCTGCCACTTGTTTCAGCCTCATGTCCTGCCTTTGTTTAATTCAGTATTGCTGCTGTCTTTTTTTTCTCTCTCTCTTCCCCTTGTCAGCCCTCTTCTCTGTACCCACCTATCCTTACATTTTTGATCATTTATGATGCAAAGCAGATTAGCTATCCTTATTTATATACTGGAGCCTAACATAGCAGGCTCTTTGATCCTACTTTCACCCCAAGTGAATTATCAATGATGTTTTTTCTAAATTAATTCCCTCTGTAAGAATGATTCTGTTGCTCACTGTTAAGATAATGAATTTTCCACCCCACTACCTTTGTAAAAATGATGCTCCATATTTTGTCTTTTAATTTTATATTTTAATGTTTTAAAATTATAAATGCATATTGTTCCTATCTTTAATGGCTGTGGTAGCACTTCAAATGCTGCTTGCTGCCTTTAAACAGTCTGGGGCAAGAGCAACAACAAAGTCTCTGTGTTTATGTGTCATAAGAAAAAATGTTTATATAAAGAGCCATATGGTAAAATATCTATAATAGAAAACCAGTTGCTATATAAAATTCCCAATTCAAGACATAAAATATGAAATACTTATATTCAGTTATTTCCATGAATCTAATCAAGCATTATGTATATTTTTATTTGTTTAACTGTCAAGAGAGTTGACTAATTACTAGACAGTTATTAAGTAGTCTTTTCTATAGGGAAATGAAAATGTCTGTACACATGAATAGATGAAGTTATATATTGTAGATCCTGTTTCACATTTGGGTTCTTTTTTCATAGGAGTATATTTGCTTTTATGTTATTTATTCTTTCTTCAAAATTTTATAAATGTTTTTATATTTTTCTTTGATCTAATGTATGATGTTTTATTATCAACCTCTGGAGAGTATAACTAAAGACAATTTGGAAAATAACAGTACTGCTTTTTACTCAGTAAAACTCTTTCATCATTGATTTTTGCTGCCCCAAGAATTACTTTTATGTCACCATTAGTAAATTATTACACTGGGTACCCGAGGCTTGTCAAAAGAAATACTGGCTTGCTACCTATTTCCAATGTGATAATACCTAGTTGAGGTCATAGAATATTCACCAGTGAAATTACTTATAAAGAATGTTTACAGATGAGTTCAAATTTAATACTCTAAATATATTTCAGAAATGAAACAAAGATTCTGAGGGAGCAATTATAGTGAAACAATATTATCAGGAAGGAATCATTAGGTGAGTTTGGAGCAAGTTCTAAAAGAGAGAAAAATAATATTTCAGAAAAGGCATTCAGGTGGGGAGATGCATGTATATAGGAGGATATGAACACAGTATAAACACAGGATAGCCCTTTTCTATTGGGCTCATACTTAACTATTCTTTTAAGACTTGTAACTGTTAAACCCCTAGGTTTGGAATTAACAAAATCTTGCTTTAAATTCTCTTTTGCCATGCACTGGCTATGTGGCCTTGAACAGTCTCCATTTCTCATTTTTAAAAATGGGGCAAAATCCTCTTCCTTGTGGATAAAATGAAATGGTGTCTTGAAAAGTCTTTAACATGGAGTTGGGCAAATAGTAACTGCTAGTTAATTACGTTATAACTTTCAGTATGCGTTTTCATTATAAACTACTTAGCACATTTTACAGGGCTTATTTGTCACTCTTGCTAGGCTACAAAACATTGAAGGGGCAACTTTTTATATATCAGGTATTGTATTAATATTATAGATGTGTGACCAATTTTCATAGAACAAATATTTGGCTAAACTAGAGAATCTTTTTGGAAAAGTGGTTGAAATCAGAGAAGTGACAATTGGGAAAAAAAACTCTTAAAGGCTGAGTAAAGTTTAGATAACACATAATTGGATTGAATCATGGAATTACATTTGGCAACATTATTGACAACAGTGATTCAAGGTTATCTCAGGACAGTTTGGACATTTTCTCAATACAGTGCCTAGAAAAAGGAAAGAACCCTTTAGATGAGTGATAATAGCAGTCTTAGATAGCAATAGAAATTAAGCATAGGCAAAAGGGAAAAGAAAAGAAAGAAGTTGTAGATTAGGAGGAAAGAGCAAAAGCAGTAACAAAATATGAATAGAGAAAAAATGGCAGATTGACCCAAATTCTTGGCTTCTTTTGCTACCAGAATGCCATAAAGTATTTATTGTTGATTTTCATACTATCGTACAACTACATTGGCAAACGAAAACTTGTTTTATATTTCACGGTCTTCATACTGCCTCCCTTTGTTTTCTCTTAATGGAGTTATAAATGTTGTGTTCCCAGAGCAAGCACTTCTAAAATAATAGTAGCACGTTTTTTCCTCATTGCACCTTTTAAGTATTCTGACAGCAATTTTATTTGTTAATGACATTAGTCATTATATCTTTAAAATCTTCTTTGTTCAGATATCAGTTATGCATCTCCTCATTTGACCCACTGCTATATATTTGAAAGTAAGTACAGTCTACTTAATGAAACCTTTCTTTTTCCCTCCCGCCTTAGGGGAGTAAGAAGTTTACTACTTTGACGTCAGTACACGCAGTAACTCACCTTCTATTTGTAGACATTCCACTTCTGCCTGATAATTCTACTCTACTAACCTAGAGTTGGATTTGGAAGAGCTCACAGGGTCTTTAGAAATTGACTGGGCTTGGCAATTCATTTCTTACAGTTGCCCTAGGAAAATCAGCTTATTTAACATGTATCTTGGTATTCATTTGAATGAATTTGAAAGGCTTTCTATGAAATTATTCATTTAACAAAGATGATAAAAATTGATCTGTATACTCCTGTCTAATACAAGTGGTTCATTTTTATATTCCTTTTGCTTAAAATCATAAGTTAGTTGTGAAACAACTCTGATATATAGTATTGTTTTTACTAATTTTTTATTAATTTTTCACTTAAAAGAAAATTATGAATGACATGTTTTTATGCTAAATGGTAAAAAATTCACACAAGTCATTTTTGTAAATGTTGTTATAAAAACAAAGAATAGTGATTTTGAAATTTGATAAAAGAATTTTGGAAAAAAATCAAATGAATTTCAAAGTCTAATATTTGACAGTATTATAATTTAAATTATTCTTTAGGTTTTTAAAACATTTTAAAATGTAATATTAGCTAGGAATAAATTGTGAAAAGCTCACTTGCTATAATTACTTTTAATATTAATTTTTAAATGAATTAGATGTTCATAAAGTAAAACATATGCTTACAATGTAGGTTGTGATGTGAAGATTATTTTTTATTTTATTTTCTATAAGAAAAAATGAACACAGCTTCATATTCTCATTAAGATTTATATTTATAGGGGTTTTGGGGGTTGCTATTTGCATTTTGTCTATAGATTATTAAATGTTATAGAAGTGACTGCTTGTCTGTGCCACTGGATCATTCTTTTGCCAAAATAAAGCATTATGTATTTTCATCTTTAATTGGAGTGTTTTCAGAACAATTATCTTAGCAGTTCCTTTTCATATCCTTGGAATTATATTTGCTTATTAGATTTAATTGAAAATAGTGTTGGTACAAATATTAGAATACTTTTCTGGTAAGGTAATCTAAAATGGCAAGTGTTTCTGGTTTTACTTTTGGTATTCTTTCTCTTTCTTAATCACTTTTAAAATAATTTTATCTTAAGAAAATCTAGATGAGGTAGTTAGCTAATGAATAGCTGATTCTGTATTTGGTTCATTTTGAGAAGTTTTAAATTCAAAGTGAACTTTTAAAATGTACTTTGTCTTTTTTAGAGAGAAGAAATTTGAGTTGTTATAAGACCAAAGTGACGCCCAAGTGATATGTGGTACTAAGTTAAATGAAAGCTTGTGATTACTCCTATATTGATGATACAAGGAATTATTCTGTTAACCTTCTCACGTCCCTGTACATGTTTCTTTCAGAAATCTCTAGTATATTGTTTCTGTCACTCACTGATTTCCTCCTGAAAACAGAATGTCATTTTAAAATGTAATTTTAAATGACAGAATGTCATTTTTTAAAATTAAGTAAAATATTTACATATCATTTTATATACAAGTCCCAATCTCAAATGCCTGTAGAGGCAATATAGGTGAAATAGATGACTGAAGTGTAGAGGTGATCAGTGGTAATTAACAGATGGTATCCATGCTGGTAAGAAAGTAAAAAGTTGCGCAGACTCTAGGAAACTGGAGAATATATGCTCTGTTTAAGAGAAGTAATCACTAACCAGCTGTAGTCAGTTTTTACTGTTTGAGAATGATGGCCCAAGATCTTCCTGTTATCTAGGGAAGCTACAAATCGGGATGTATGTGCCTGTGTGTATGTAATTTCCTGATTTTGAAAATTTGGCAAATTTTTAAAAAATACTGTCTGGACCACCATTGGCCATCAGCTACATATAAGCAAATTGCTTTAGGATCTATCATTTAATGATTTGTCTTTAATACTTTCTGTTTAATACTTTCTGTCCAGTAATGGGAGGCTTAGGGATAGTTTTTTATATAAAATAATTTTAAATACTTTTTGATTCCCAACTTTTTAAACTCATCTTTTAGCTGATTAATGCCATTCCTTCCTAACTGATCTCTTTGCTTGTAGTGTTTCCAAGTCCATTATCACATTTCAGATAGAGGAATGATCTTACTATAAAGTAAATCACAGCCCTGCTTCACATCTTTTAAAGATTCTTCATTAACCTCAGAATAAAATTTAATCACCTTAACATGACCTGTAAGACCCTTATTATCTGGCCTATCTAACTTCATCTCTTGCCATTCCTCTTTATATTCCATGTTTTAGCCAGATTTAATTCCTTCAATAGTTAGTTAGGTTTTCTCTTGTTTATAAGCCTCTTTCCCTACCCATTCAACTTGATGTGTGAAAGAGAAGATAGGTAAACCATTAAAAAGTTTACGTATATTCTCATTGTATTGAGCACATGGTTATCTCAGTTGCCCTTTCAAAGACCGTAAGCCTGGTAACCTTTTGAGAAAGCAGAAGTAGTTGCACTCACATGATAAGTCTCTTTGTATTCTGCATTTTTTTTTAAGGCAAAAGCTCAATGATTGGAATTATTCAGAGTAGAAAAATCTCTGATGACATTATAAAAATTTATTATAATATCTCTGAGTTAACAAGGTATCCCTCTGTATTTATTTATCTCTCTTTCTCTGTCTCCATCACCTACCACCTGCAAGACAAACACATTCAACATATAAAATATATTAATGAGAGTTTTATTAGAAGCAATAATAATGGTTCAAACCAATATTTGGTAAGTGTGCTCAGTATACAGATTTTATATTCTTAAACATGGGGATAGCATTGTCAAAGGAGATAATTTTCTCAGAGGTCTTTGAAACACAAGATAATTTAAAAGCTTCAGTATTACGATTAATATTAGCCCTCAGCAAAGTTTGAAATAAGTGAATGAATGAAGGTGCTCTTTTTTTTGAGACAGAGTTTCACTCTTTTTGCCCAGGCTGGAATGCAATGGCGTGATCTCGGCTCACTGCAGTCTCCGCCTCCCAGGTTCAAGTGATTCTATTGCCTCAGCATCCTGAATAGCTGGAATTATTACATGCATGCGCCACTATACCTAGCTAATTTTGTATTTTTAGTAGAGACAGAGTTTCTCCATGTTGGTCAGGCTGGTCTTGAACTCCCAACCTCAGGTGATCTGCCTGACTCGGCCTCTCAAAGTGCTGGGATTACAGATGTGAGCCACTATACCTGGCCAGAGTTTTTTTTTTTAATGCTCCCTGTTTTCATTGATTACCCTTCTCTTACCCTTCTGTTTTCCATATCTCTTTCAAAATGCCTTGTACTAACCAGAATTAAAAGCAAAAATCATATGGTCATCTCAGTAGATCAGAAGAAGCTTTCAGTAAACTCCAGCATCCTTTCATGATAAAAACCCTTAACAAACTATGCATCAAAAGGAATATACTTCAAAATAAGGAGAGCCACCTATGACGAATCCACAGCCAACATCATACTGAATGGGAAAAAGTTGAAAGCGTTTAACATTTAAGCTGAGAACCAAATCAAGAACACAGTGCCCCTTACAATAGCCACACACAAAGAAAGTAAAATACCTAGGAATACATTTAAACAAGGAGGTGAAAGATCTGTACATGGAGAACTACAAAACACTGATGAAAGAAATTGTAGATGATATAAACAAATGAAAAAACATCCCATGCTCATGGATTGGAAGAATCAATATTGTTAAAGTGACCATACTGCCTAATCTACAGATTCAATGCAATTCCTGTCAAATTACCAATGCCATTTTTCATAGAACTAGAAAAAACAATCCTAAAATTCGTATGGAATCAAGAAAGAGCTCGAATAGCCAAAGCAATCCTAAGCAAAAGGATCAAAGCTGGAGCCCTGACATTACCTGACTTCAAACTATACTACAAGGCTATAGTAACTAAAAGAGCATAGTACTGGTACAAAAATAGGATCAGATCAATGTAACAGAATAGAGAACCCCGAAATAAAGCCATATGCCTACAACCAACTGATCTTTGATAAAGTTGGGAAAAATAAACAATGAAGAAAAGACACTGTATTCAATAAGTATTCCTAGGAGAATTGGCTAGCCACATTCAGAAAAATGAAACTGAAACCCTGTCTCTCACTTTATACAAAAATTAAGTTGGATTAAAGACTTAGATGTAAAAGCTGATACTATAAAAATTATTGAAGAAAACCCAGGAAAAACTCTTCTGGACATTGGCCTAGGCGAAGAATTTATGCCTAAGTCATCAACAGCATATGTGACACACACACACACAAAAAATAGACAAATAGGATTTAATCAAACTAAAATGCTTCTGCACAGCGAAAGAAATAACCAACAGAGGTAAAAGACAGCTTACAGAATGTGAGAAATTATTATCAAATTATGCTGCCAACAAAGGACTAACATGCAAAATCTACAAGGAACTCAACAAGAAAAACACAACCCCATCACAAAGTGGACAAAGGACGTGAACAGACATGTTCAAAAGAGGACATACAAGCAGCCAAGAAGCATGAAAAAATGCTCAACATTAGTAATCATCAGAGAAATACAAACTAAAACCACAATAAGATATCATCTCACACCATTTAGAATGGCTATTATTAAAGAATCAAAAAAAACAGCAGGTGTTGGCAAGTATGCAGAGAAAAGGGAACACAAACGCTGTTGGTGGGAATGTAAATTAGTACAACCTCCATGCAAAACAGTATGGAGACGTCTCAAAGAACTAAAAATGGAATTATTTAATTTAGCAATCCCACTACTGGTCATCTACTCAGAAGAAATCATTATACAAAAAAAAAAAAAAAAAAGACACATGCTCTTGAATGTTTATTGCAACACTATTCACACTAGCAAAGTCACGGAATCAACCTAAGTGTCCATCAACAGTTGCATGGATAAATAAAATTGAATACAATTTGGTCATAAAAAAAGAATGAGATGTTGGGGGCCGAGGCAGGTGGATCACTTGAGGTCAGGAGTTCGAGACCAGCCTGGCCAACATGGTGAAATTCCATCTATACGAAAAATACAAAAATTACCCGGGCATGGTGATGCATGCCTATAGTACCAGCTACTCAGAAGGGTGATGCACAAGAATCACTTGGGCTTGAGACTGGGAAGACAGAGGTTGCAGTGATCCAAGATCGTGCCACTGCACTCCAGCCTGGGTGACAGAGCTAGACCCTGTCTCAAAACAACAACCACAACAACAAACATGTCTTTTGTTTGCAGCAACACAGATAGAGCTGGAGGCCTATAGGTAATTATCCTCAGTGAAATCACTCAGAAACAGAAAACCAAATACCACATGTTCTTGCTTGTAAGTGGGAACTAATTGATGAGTACACATAGACATAAAGATTTAGTGAATAGACAATGGGACTTCAAAAGGATGTAGAGGGAGAGGGGAATGAGGGTTGAAAAATTATCTGTTGGATACATTGCTTATTATTTGGGTGATGGGTACACTAGAAGTCCAAGCCTCACCATTACACAATGTATGCATGTAGCAAACATGGACATGTATCCACTGAATCTAAAATTTTATTTAAAAAGTAGCCGGGCGTGGTGGCATGCACCTGTCATCCCAGCTACTTGGGAGGCTGAAGCAGGAGGATCACTTGAACCCAGGAGTTCCAAGCTACATTGAGCCGTGATTGCACCACTACACTCCAGCCTGGGCAACAGAGTGAGACTGTCTCAAAAGGAAAAAAAAATAAAGCCGTATACAGTGGCATTCTGTTAATACACATCTCATAGACTATAGTGGGATATTTGTCTTATATTTCTTCTGCTTTGTTCTAGTATTAACATAGACAAAAATTGAATTGACTTGCAATGAACTGAGTGTTTTATGTCTCTCCTAGTTTCATACGTTGTAAACCTAACCCCCAAGATGATGGTATTAGGAGATGGAGCCTTTGGGAGATGATTAGGTCATGAAGGAAGAGTATTTGTGAATGAGACTAGTGTCCTATAAAATAGACTTCAAGAGCTGAGCTTGTTGACTCACTCCTGTAATCTCAGCACTTTGGGAAGCTGAGGTGGGAGGATTGCTTCAGGCCAGTAGTTTGAGACCAGCCTGGACAACATAGACTTCCTCTCTCCAAAAAAAAAAGAACAAAAAATTACCTGCCCATAGTGGTGTGCACCTGTAATCCCGGTTACATGGGAGGCTGAGCTGGGAGTGAGATTACAGTGAGCCGTGATCACACCATTGCAGTCCAGCCCGGGCAACAGTCCAAGACCATGCCTTAAAACTATAAGAAAGAGAGACTCGAGAGAGATCTCTTGCCCCTTTCACCATGTGAGGACACAGCAAGAAAGCACTGCCTATAAAACAGGAAACAGGTCCTCACCAGAGAGCAAATCTGCTGGTACCTTGCTCTTAGACATTTAGCCTCCAGAACTGTGAGAAATAAATGTCTTGTTAATCTATAGTATTTTATTATAGCAGCTTGAGTGAACTGAGACAACTGTTTTGGTAATCATCATTAACTTGTAGACACGTAAACTTGTTAGGTGATGAGACTGATGTTTAAGAAACTCATTTGTTTTATTTAACGTACTTAAATAATAGCAGTGCCATTAGAAATGATAGAGTCTTCTATAAAGAAAACAATCTATATATGTATATTCTGGTTATACTTAATAAATTCAAATTTTTATATCATAACTCTTTTCCCGTTATTTCAGTGTTATTTCGGCTTATTTTACATGAAAAATCACCTCCATCAAAGCAGAGATCAATGATGGGTAACAAATGAATATTCTGAAGTTTGTATCTACATCTCTTACACAAATGCATTTTGTTTAAGCTTTCCTGTAATAAAGGTATATAATAGGTTGGTTTAAGTTTGAAAACAGATCCTTACACATAGTGGCAACAATGGATTTACATGAAGAATAATTGCTTGGTGCTACCTGGATGAATAGAAAACAGTTGAAATTTGCTGCCTGCTGGAACTAATCTCACTAACTTTAACCCACTTGAGGCTTTCTACTGCCTATTTATCTCATCCATGGGGATATGTCTTCTTCCTTATTTATGACTTTACTACTCTTAAATTGCCAGGTCATTGCCAATTTGTGTTAAATATTGCAGCATAATTATGTGTCTTACTATTTTAGTCATCATAATCATATGGTTGTATAACATTATTTTGCTTTTTTCCTCTTTTTAAAACTCAGGTTGTGAATGGGGTTCAGCAAGTATGAAGTGTGCCCCATTATCTCTCTTAGAGAAAATTAGACAATTAAAAAAATTTATGAATGTACTTGGTCTCTTTATTCTTTTTTTGCTTGTATCTTTGTCTTTCTATCTGTTCTTTTTGGACTTATGAATTAACAACACCTCCTTGAAATATTTTCTTTTTTTTATGATTGTGCATAATGTCATATAATTAATATATCATGTGTTAAAAAATTTTACTGAAGTATAATTTAGCTACGTTAAAGTATGATTGCCACTACCTCTTTATTTAATGAGTAATATATCAGATGGCATCCAGCAATACAATTCTTTCCTATTTTTGATGTATCAAGGCTCACATAGAAAATGATGAAATGATAATGTTTATGTAGCATATTGGGGAAAATAGATGAGGATGTTGCTTTAAACTGAAAGTGAACAGATGAGAGTGGAGTGGAGGGTGGATGTTCATCCTGTCCTAGTCCTGTGAGGCTTGCTCAGGCTTGAAGGGATGTTCACAATATACTGTAGCCGCAGACAAGGTAGGAAGCTCTGTGAATGGAAATAATGTCTTAATACAGTCATACACCTTATGTAACAATGTTTCATTCAGCAAGAGACCACACATATTTAGGTGGTCCCATTAAATTACTAGTTTTTTGAGACAGAGTCCTGCTCTGTTGTGCAGTGGCATCATTATAGCTCACTACAGCCTTGAACTCCTGGGCTTAAGCCATCTTCCCAACTCAGCCTCCTACTGGGCAGCTGGGACCACAGGTAACTGCCACCATGACCAACTAATTAAAAAAAAAAAAAAAGAAAACATTTGTAGAGATTGGGTCTCACCATGTTGCTCAGGCTGATCTCAAAGTCTTAGCCTCAAGCAGTCCTCCTGCCTTAGCTTCCCAAAGTCCTGGGATTACAGGTGTGAGCCAGCATGCGCAGCCTGTAAGATTATAATAGAACTGAAAAGTTTCTATTGCCTCGTAAAGTTATAGCCATCCTAACATTGTAGCACAAAGCATTTCCTTTTCTGTGTTTAGATATGTTTAGATGTACCAACACTTAGCATTGTGTTATAGTTGACTAGAGTATTCAGTAGAGTAACATACTGTATGGGTTTGTTGCCTGGAGCAATAGGTCCTACCCTATAGTCTGTGTGTACAGTAATCTGTACAGTCCACGTGTAAATACCATCTATCATGTTTGCACAAAGACAAAATCACCTAATAGTGCATTTCTCAGAACATATCCTTGTCATTAAGCAACACATGACTGTAATTGGGTAGATGTAGTTGTTTCAGACGAAAAATTGAGAGAGTCTTCTAGAGAATTTGTCTTCATGACTGTGCTAGTCCATTCTTGTATCACTATAAAGGAATGCCTGAGGCTAGGTAATTTATAAAGAAAAGAGGTTTAATTGGCTCACCATTCTGCAGGCTGAACAGGAAGCATGATGCTGCAGTCTACTTCTGGTGAGGCCTCAGGGAGCTTACAATCATGGCAGAATGTCAGATGGTGAGAACGATAGCAAGAACAAGAGAAGAGGGATGTCTCAGATTTGTTAACAACCAGATCTCGTGTGAACCCAGTGAGAACTCACTTATTACCAAGGGGATGGTGCAAAACCATTTATGAGGGATTCACCCCCATGATCCAGTCACCCTCCACCAGGTCCCACCTCCAACATTGAGAGTCACATTTCACAGTAAAATTTGTAGGGCACAAACATCCATAGCAGTGATTAATTATAGCTGTATTTTTAATGATGTTTTTAGATAATCAGGAAATTATGTGAAGTCAGAAATAACACAGACAAGTCTTTCAGATGTTTGGATGAATTTTTAACTTTATCCAGATCTCTAGCATCTCTTCAACTTGTTATATCAATACTTTCATTTCTGTACTTAAAAGTGAATAAACAAAACTTTGACTAATAAGAGATACCATTTTTGGGGGCATCCACTATGTCCTGGTCCCCCATGAACATTTTTAATCCTCATCATAACCGGGGAGTATGGATTTTTATTCTGATCTTATATAAGAGTAGTCTGAGTTTCACAGATTTTACTTAGTCAAAAAACTAGCTAGTAAGTAGTGGAACTAGGATCTAAATATAGGATAATCTGATCCTAAAGCCTGAAATAAATGTGTTTGCCATGTCTATACAGAGGGTTTACTGACTTACAGCATTTGTTGAATAATGACTTTTGGGTCTTTAGGTGTAAATTTTCCAGTGCTTCTCCCTCACGTACCAGTTGAGGCTTATACATTTCTGTGTTCACCTCCAACTTTTGTTTCATCATCCCTTTTGCCAATGGTGATATTTTGCAGGCATAGTGTAGGGCATACTGGCAATGTCAGTGGACTAGCATTTCTGTGTAAACAGTCATGGCTTTGGCCTCATTAGCATTGGGAACCTAGACCACCAGCTTTCGAATTCTAGCTCTGCTACTTACTAGCTGTGTGACTTTTGGCATGCTTTACAACCTCTTTGTGGCCCAGTTTTCTCATCATTGTATAATGATAGTAATAATAGTACCTACCTTATAAAGGATTGCTTTGACTAGTAAATAGTTAAATAAATGTATAGCACTTGATGTATTTCCTGGCATATAATATATATTGATTATTATAATTTGTGGTAACTGGATCATGATAATTGATGAATCACTTTTATAATTTTTTTTTTCTGTGGGAAAGAATATTAGAGAAGTATTAGTACATTAATTTAAAAAATAGCCAGCTAGCTTAATAATTATATTTTGTAACACTGAAATTGTTTTTCTTTTTCTTTTCTTTTCTTTTTTTTTTTTTTTTTTTTTTTTTTTGAGATGGGGGCTCATTCTGTTACCCAGGCTGGAGTACAATGGTGTGATCTTGGCTCACTGCAACCTCTGTCCCTGCAGGTTAAAGTGATTCTCCTGCCTCAGCCTCCTGAATAGCTGGGATTAAAGGCATGTGCCACCACACCCAGCTAATTTTTGTATTTTTAGTGGAGATGAGATTTTACCATGTTGACCAGGCTGGTTTCAAATTCCTGACCTTAAGTGATCCATCTGCCTCACCTCCCAAAGTGCTGGGATCACAGGCATGAGCCACTGTGCCCGGCCTGAAAATTTTTAATAGTAGTTTATCACTAAAATAACTTAGGGTCATACTGCAGCTACTAACATTATCTGTTCACAATTTTGTATGTGTTGTGATATATGTACACAGTAGAGGGTGGAGTGAAAAGAAGTCACAGTGTTTAAGTTGTGATAAAGATGCACTTATTCAATAATTTATTCTGTTCTATTTCTAGTGTAGCAAAATATTTGCATTTCTAGGAAAGAGTTAAGAAAACAGACATGTTAGTAATAGAAAAGAAGGTCTTGGCCGGGCGTGGTGGCTCATGCCTGTAATTCCAGCACTTTGGGAGGCTGAGGGAGGTGGATCATGAGATCAGGAGTTAGAGAACAGCCTGGCGAACATGGTGAAACTGTCTCTACTAAAAATACAAAAATTAGCTGGGTGTGGTGGCACGTGACTGTAATCCCAGCTACTCGGGAGGCTGAGGCAGGAGAGTCGTTTGAATCCGGGAGGCGGAGGTTGCAATGAGCCAAGATTGCGCCATTGTACTCTAGCCTGGGCAACAAGAGTGAAACTCCGTCTCAAAAACAACAACAACAACAATAAGAAAAAAACAAAAAAGAAGGTCTTTTATTTTTCTTTTTAAATATAAGTAAGCTTTTAATTACCAAAATTTGATGTCTAGACTTTTGTCAAAGCCATCTCAATTGCCAAGGAAATTTAATGACAGGGAGCTTAGGAAGAGATTTTTGTCTAGTTGGGAAAGTCAAAAGAATCTGTCTAATGGAGGCAGGAATTTACATGGGCGGTATAAAACAATATATTAATAAAACGTTCACCACATTTGCTTGAATTGTATTCAAATGTGAATGTTTCTTATGTTCTGGGATTTCAGGGGTTATCTACAAAAACTCTACCTGGCCTTGGTCCCTTTCTTGCTGTTTCATATTGGAAAGGGGATGCATCATTTTGAAACTGATGAAGTAGACCAGGGGCTGGCAAATTATGGTCCCCAGGCCAAATCTGGCTCAACACCTGTTTTGGTTAATAAACTTTTACTGGAATACAGCCATGCACATTCATTTACATATTGTCAGTAGCAGCTTCACATTTAGACAGCAGACTGAATAGTTGCAACAGGGACCGTGTGGCCAGAAAAGTCAAAAATATTTACTATTAATGTATTTTATTATAAAAAGCTTGTCAATCTAAATTCATACATAAGAGCTTTTCTTGCACTTTGTGTTATGTACTATCTCTTTTGAGAATATTTTCTCCACTAGATTTACTCAAAGCAGCAATAGTACTGAATAAAAATGGCTATTGTTTCATATATGTTAATCTTTTCCATTTCATTTAGATTATAAACATTCATAGTATGCATATTTTTATGGAAATATCCTTCTTATATAAAATATTACAAATGTAGTGGCCAGGCATAGTGGCTCATACCTGTAAGCCCAGCACTTTGAGAGGCCAAGGCATGTAGATCGCCTGAGGTCAGGAGTTCGAGACGAGTCTGGCCAACATGGTGAAACCTTGTCTCTACTAAAGATACAGAAAATTTGGGTGTGGTGGCGTGCACTTGTAGTCCTAGCTACTCGGGAGGCTGAGATACAAGAATTGCTTGAACCTGAGGCAGAGGTTGCAGTGAGCCGAGATCATGCCACTGCACTCCAGCGTGTATTTTCACACTGCTGATAAAGACATTCCTGAGACTGCAATTTACAAAAGAAAGAGCTTTATTGGACTTACAGTTCCACATGGCTAGGGAGGCCTCACAATCACGGCAGAAAGTGAAAGGCACGTCTCACATGGTGGCAGAGAAGAGAAGAGAGCTTGTGCAGCGAAACTCCCATTTTTAAAACCATCAGATCTCATGAGAATTATTCACTCTCATGAGAATAGCATGGGAAAGATTTGCCCCCAAGATTAATTACCTCCCACTGCGTCCCTCCCACAACACATGGGAATTCAAGATGAGATTTGGGTGGGGACACAGCCAAACCTTATAATTCTGCCCCTGGCCCCTCACAGATCTCAAGTCCCCACATTTCAAAACTAGTCATGCCTTTCCAACAGTCCCCCAAAATCTTATTTCAGCATTAACTCAAAAGTCCACAGTCCAGAGTCTCATCTGAGACAAGGCAAGTCCCTTCCACCTTTGTGCCTGTAAAATCAAAAACAAGTTAGTTACTTCCTACATACAATGGGGTATAAGAATAAGGTAAATACAGCTATTCTTCATGGGATAAATTGTCCAAAACAGAGGGGCTACAGCAGGCCCCATGCAAGTCCAGAATCCACCGAGGCAGCCAAATCTTAAAGCTCCAAAATGATCTTCTTTGACTCCATGTCTCACATCCAGGTTACACTGATGCAAGAGGTGGGTTCCCATGGTCTTGGGCAGCTCTGCCTCTGTGGCTCTGCAGGGTAAAGCCTCCTTCCCTGCTGCTTTCATGGACTGGTGTTGAGTGTTTGAGACTTTTCCAGTGCACAGTGCAAGCTGTCAGTGGATCTGCCTTTCTGAGGTCTGGAAGATGGTGGTCTTCTTCTCCCAGCTCTACTAGGTGGTGCCCCTGTAGGGACTCTGTGTGAGGGTTCCGACCCCACGTTTCCCTTCAGCACTGCCGTAACAAAGGTTCTCCATGAGAACCCTGCTCCTGTATCAAACTCTGCCTGGACATCCAGGCATTTTCATGCATCCTTTGAAATCTAGGCAGAGGTTCACAGACAGCAATTCTTGACGTCTGTGCACTGGCAGGCTGACATCATGTGGAAACTGTCAAGGCTTGAGGTTTGCACCCTCTGAAGCCACAACCCAAGATCTATGTTGGCCCCTTTCAGCCATGGTTAGAGCATCAGGGACACAGGGCATCAAATCCCTAGGCTGCACACAGCATGGGGACCTGGGGCCTGGCCCACAAAACCACTTTTTCCTCCCCAACCTCCAGGCCTGTGATGGGAGGGTCTGTTGCAAAGGTCTCTGACATGCCCTGGAGACATTTTCCCCATTGTCTTGGTGATTAACATTTGGCAAATGTTAATCATTACTCATGCAAATTTCTGCAGCCAGCTTGAATTTCTTCTCAGAAAATGGGATTTTCTTTTCTATCGCATTGTCAGGCTGCAAATTTTCCAAACTTTTATGGTTTGTTTCCCTTTTAAAACAGAATGCCTTTAACAACACACAGGTCACCTCTTGAATGCTTTGCTGCCTAGAAATTTCTTCCACCAGATACCGTAAGTCATCTCTCTCAAGTTCAAAGTTCCACAGATCACTAGGACAGAGGCAAAAATGCACCAGTCTCTTTGCTAAAACATAAGAAGAGTCACCTTTGCTCCAGTTCCCAACAAGTTCCTCATCTCGATCTGAGAACACCTTAGCCTGGATTTCATTGTCTATATCATTATCAGCATTTTGGTCAAAGCCATTCAAGTCTCTAGGGAGCTCCAAACTTTCCCGAATGTTCCTGTCTTCTTCTGAGCCCTCCAAACTGTTCCAACCTCTACCTATTACCCAGTTCCAAAATTGCTTCCATGTTTTCGGATATCTTTTCAGCAGCACCCCACTCTGCTAGTACAAATTTACTGTGTTAGTGTGTTTTCATGCTGCTGATAAAGACATACTAGAGACTGGGCAATTTACAAAAGAAAGGTTTATTGGACTTACTGTGTCCGGAATTGGTGGGTTCTTGGTCTCACTGATTTGAAGAATGAACCGCGGACCCTCGCGGTGAGTGTTACAGTTCTTAAAGATGGTGTGTCCGGAGTTTGTGCCTTCTGATGTTCGGATGTGTTCGGAGTTTCTTCCTTCTGGTGGGTTCATGGTCTGGCTGGCTTCAGGAGTGAAGCTGCAGACCTTCGTGGTGAGTGTTACAGCTCTTAAGGTGGTGCGTCTGGAGTTGTTCTTTCATCTCGTCCGGAGTGGTCCATTCCTCCTGGTCGGTTCATGGTCTTGCTGGCCTCAGGAGTGAAGCTGCAGACCTTCGCGGTGAGTGTTATAGCTCTTAAGGCAGCGCGTTTCGAGTTGTTCGTTCCTCCCGTCCGGAGTTGTTAATTTCTCCCGGTGGGTTCGTCCTCTGGCTGGCCTCAGGAGTGAAGCTGCAGACCTTTGTGGTGAGTGTTACAGCTCATAAAGGCAGTGCGGACCCAAAGAGTGAGCAGCAGCAAGATTTATTGCAAAGAGCGAAAGAACATAGCTTCCACAGTGTAGAAGGGGACCCGAGCAGGTTGCAGTGCTGGCTCGGGCAGCCTGCTTTTATTCCCTTATCTGGCCCCACCCACATCCTGCTGTTTGGTCGATTTTACGGAGAGCTGATTTGTCCATTTTGACACAATGCTGATTGGTGCGTTTACAATCCCTGAGCTAGACACAGAGTGCTGATTGGTGCATTTATAATCCTTTAGCTAGACACAAAAGTTCTCCAAGTCCCCACTAGATTAGCTAGACACAGAGCACTGGTGCATTTACAAACCTTGAGCTAGACACAGGGTGCTGATTGGTGCATTTACAATCCTTTAGCTAGACCTAAGAGTTCTCCAAGTTCCCACCCAACTCAGGAGCCCAGCTGGCTTTGCCTAGTGGATCCGTACCAGGGCCACAGGTGGAGCTGCCTACCAGTCCCGTGAGGTGCGCCCCTACCCCTCAGCCCTTGGATGGTCAATGGGACTGGGCACTGCGGAGCACGGGGCAGTGCCTGTTGGGGAGGCTCAGGCCTGGCGGGAGCCCACTGCAGCGGCAGGTGGGGGAGGGGGCTCCGACATGGCAGGCTGCAGGTTCCTAGCCCTGCCTCGCGGGGAAGTGACTGAGGCCTGCTGAGAATTCAAGTGTGGCGTGGATGGACTGGCAGTTCTGGGGGACCCAGCGCCTCCCCACAGCTGCTGGCCTGGGTGCTAACCCCCTCACTGCCTAGGGCCTGTGGCACCAGCCGGCTGCCCCAAGTGTGGGGCCCACCTGGCCCATGCCCACCCAAACTCGCGCTGGCTTGTGAGCACAGCTCACAGCCCTGGTTCCCGCTCGCGCCTCTCCCTCCACATCTCCCCCAAGCAGAGGGAGCTGGCTCCGGCCTCTGCCAGCACAGAGAGGGGCTCCCACAGTGTAGTGGTGGGCTGAAGGGCTCCTTAAGCGCCTCCAGAGTGGACACCGAGGCTGAGGAGGGCAGAGAATCAGCAAGGACTGCCAGCACCCTGTTACCTCTCATTACACTTCCACATGGCTGGGGAGGCCTCACAATCACAGCAGAAGGTGAAAAGCATGTCTCACATGGCAGAAGAGTGGGTGAATTCACACCGAGTGGGTGAATACTTACCCCCCACTGGGTCCCTCCCATAACATGTGGGAATTCAAGTTGAGATTTGGGTGGGGACACAGCCAAACCATATCACTGGGTGACAAAGGAGACTCCATCTCAAAACGAAAAACCTACACAGAAAGTAGGAAATGTAACTTAAAATATTGAATGGAACAATAATTCATCTCTTGTATGCTCATATTGTTTTGTGAAACCTGAACAAATTTGTTGAAGCAATTTATTGAGGTAAAGCACACTGACCTACAGTTCATACGACTTCTGAAGAAGACAAATACAGTATTAAAGCATTAGGACAAATATACAAGCTATAATGAACATCATCTAGTTACCTCACATTTAGTGTAATTAAAAAGAAGCCTAGTTATTGATACTGACATTTTCATTTATTTGGTCCTTTGTTTCTATGCATGGTGTATGTTTCTATTTCTTTTATTTTTTAATCAATTTGTACATTTTCTTTCACGTTTGCTCATTTTTAGTCCTTTCAGCCATTATTTCCATGGCTCTGCATTTTTTTTTTTTTTTTTTAATTCTTTTGGTTCTGTCTTAACTTGGAGTCAAAAATTGAGATCAGAACTCAACTAGAGCACTCATTGGTGCAAGAGTGATAGTGGGATTACCATCGACTCATGTCATCTTGTGAAGAGGCACTGTGCATCATCGTTATCATCAACAAATAAAATCCATGGAAAGGCCACCTCTCCAAAATCTGCTTTCTCTTTTTAAAAGTAAATTTGAATAAACATTATGGGTAGAATTTATCAGGAGCAAAGTTCACTGAGAGTAAATCTTTTGTGAGGATTTTAGAACTTCTTATAATTCATTTACAGGTAAGTGTAGTTTACCTGCTCTAGGGAAATGATGTTTATTATTTAAAAATCAGAAATGAAAGAAGAAACCCCAAAGTAAGATGATTTATTTGCTTTTTGGTAAACTCGATTCTGTTTTGTAACCTTTGAAACATGGATTTTACGAATGTTTCTATTAAAATGTATACTCCCTCTAGCGTGTGTTAATCATTATTGCTCTGCTGGGCATACGGATTACCTGTCTGCATTGTAATGCAACATTCCTTAATATTTACAATAGAAATACCAATGGTTCATAAGACATCTCATATTTCTGTGAATAAAATGGGATTCACAAGAAATAAGGACTTGCCTCCAGAAACGCATTTCAAAATATTAAAGTCCTCATAAAAATTCCTAGCATTATTTAAACCAGTATTGATTTAAACTAATGAAATAAAATATCTGACCACAATTATTGTACTTTAATGCTCGAAAAGGTAGATGAAATCATTGCAAGTACAGTTTTAGTATAAACAGAGCAAAAATAGGTACTTCATTTATAATTGTGTTCAATGCATCAGACATTTATTAAGTCTCTAATTTGTGAAGGTCCTTTTCAGTTTGTGGGGGAAGGGGAAGGGATGTAGAGATGAAGTCAGATCCCTGTCCTTGGGTAAGGAGGACTGAGACAGACATGAGCATCTATAACTTTTTTTAGAGTATGAAGATCCATTACTATGACATAAAAGCAGTAAGTGATCCAGAAGTAAGAAGATGATCCCAAACCAAACTCAAGCCATGAGATTTCTAGCTCTGCCAAGTTTTTATCACTATTGAGAGGTCAGTCTTATAAATATTTGAGTAGAGAAGGAAAGGGGGAGGGTATGGAGATTGCCTAAATTTAGGAGTAAGAGGGACAAAGGCCTTTTTAGAAGGAGCTATCCTAGTGGAATCACATTTAATCATTGAATTCTATATGGAACTCAAAGAGTACTGTTCAAAGAGTTCTGTTCTTGGGTGCTTATAGAATAGTGAGGGAGACAAAAGTATAACTGGTTTCCCCAGCTACTCTGAAGGAAAATTCGGTCGAGCCCCTATTTCACTACCTGGTCTATTCTGGATGGAATGTGCTCTGAGAATTTCTGTCTTTCTTTTTTTTCAGCACCTTTTTTCTTCCTTACTGCACGTTCTTAGCTTCAACCTTTCTACTCACTTCTCAACTTCACCAAACTGTATCCCCTGTGGACCTTTGCAGGAAATCTATCACATTAAGCGTAACATGACAGTTATAAATTTATTGAGGATTTAGTAGTCATAGTTGTGGGATATGATGAAGTTTCTATTCAAATAACCTGATCAATCTTTTATTTTTTAATTCATAATAGCCCCCTCCTTTTTTCCTTTTTCTCTTTTTTTCTCCTTTTTTCCTTTTTGCCTTTGTTAGATGCCCAGGCATGCCACAGTACCAGGTATAATCAGTACCAGCTCACATTCCTTTCCTTGTTCGGAAAGAGGACTAACTTTCTAGCTCATTACAGACACCCCTTCCCCTTTCCTCTCCACTTTCTTTTACGTGCCCACCTTATCTAAAAAAATCAAATGTTTAGCCAACTGGGATTAGTTTAGATTGTACAACCTGACCCCAGCCAATGGGGAAAGGGTACAGGGACAGGACTTACCTCAGGAATAAAGGCTCTTGTACCTCTGTTTAGGTGTGCTCTCATGGCGACTGGCCAAGGAGGCACCCCTCTGCGCAGAAGTAAAACTGCTTTGCTAAGAATCCTTTGTTTGAGTGTTCAGTTTGCTTAGGAGTTTGAGTGTTATTCCTAACATAGGAAAAGAGATCATACCATTGAGACCTCTTAGCCTCAACTCCTGTTTTCTCCTCTCTGTTAATCTCTATTGGCTCTCAAAAGCTACAACTCCCAATACATGTTGCTCTCTGACTCACCTAACAAATCCCATCCACCAAGCATAGTCTAGTCTTCTCTTTCTCCACAAAAATGCTGGTGAATATTTCTGAAATTATTCTTACTGTTAAATAAACAATATAGGAACCAGAGAGGAGGTGGAGAGAGGAAGAAGAAACACAAAGGAAATTAGTTTGGGAAAAAAAAAAAACAAAAAACAGATTTAAAGTGTCTAATTGGAGCATAGTGATTACAGTGTATGTCACTTAAAGCTCCATAATAGATCTTACAGCAAATTCTGATTAATCTCATTCCAACTGTGTGGTTGAACAATAAAGCATCATTCCAAAGTATCCTCATTATTTCCTGGTCCAGGAAAGTATTGCTTAAAGAAAAGAGAGGACTTTTCAGAAACAAAACTGTAGTCTTGACATTTGAGAATAAGACATACAACTGGCAAGAAATGCAAGCTGTCTATAGAATCAATTAAAAACAGACAAGATTATTAGGAAGTCATGCAATTGTTGTGGTTGGATATTAAAAAACTCATTTTTCTCTATAATATCATAAACTTGACTATTTTTATAAAAGCAAGTGCACATATTTATATATGTGGGATGTAGAAAATATATTTTAATATTGCACATTATATATATATAAAAATTGGAACAAATTAGTACTTATAAAATATTCAAAGGGCAGAATCTACTATGACATTTCTTATGTCTGTGTACATAGTACACAATATTTCTTAGTAAAATGTGCTATGAAACCATTTAAGTAAAACTAGGACATTGTTTAATTTCTAAGGAAAAGTAAAGCATTTTTGCCAGATGGTTTAATTCATAAATATTTCAAAATATAAGCAAAAGAAAATTTTAACCTAAGTTAGTCTTGGGATATAGTCCATTTTTTTGTTTGTTTGGAATGCTATTTAAGTTCAAAATGCTTTGATGTTACCTGAATTTTTTTTTTTACATAATTCCAGATATTGGGCAAATTATTTGAGCAGTTGAATGACATTATCACAGATTCTGTTTCTATTATTCTGCTCTGCCATGCTCACGATGTTGGCTTTGGCTTTAGACTAACTTCCTCCTTGCTCCCAAGATGTCCAGAGCAGTCCTAGCCATCACATCTGTACACAACCACAGGAAACAAAGGATTTTTTTCAGAAGAGTGGAAAACTTACAAGCCCCAAGAACACCTTTCCTACCATCTGACTGGCTAGCTATGGATAACATATATACCCCTAAATCAATCCCTGGCAAAAGTAATGGGGCCATTATGATTGAGTCTAATCAGGATCGCCTTAAACCTGTGCATACAGTCACTCTCTCCAGAGTTGCTTGGAAAGAAAGAAGACACGAAAGATGAATCAGCGTCTTGCAAAGAAGAGAAAAAAGTGATTTGTTTGGGAAGCCAACAGTGTTTTTGGAGAAAAATTGTATCAGACTACCAGTGGTTCTCAATCTTAGCTGCACATTAGAATCATCTGAGGAATTTTAAAAAATATTGATTTAACTGGTCTGAAGTTACACTATAGCTATTGGCAATAAACACACCCTTCTGGTAATTTTAATGTGTAAGTTTGAGAGCCACTGCTCTAGGTAAATTAAAAATAGAATAAAGAGACAAAATCTTCATGAATCTGCACACATTTAGATTCTCAAGCAGTTTTGTTTATGAGCCCTACTGAACATTACCTGAAAATTAACAATTGACTTGCAGGGCAAAATTACCAACACAAGATCTTAGACCACAGTTAACTTGCCAAACTGAAATGGTGCTCACTGCCATATTCATGGTATTTATTACAAGAATGTATGATATTAGGGTACTTAAAGTACCCAGACAACTTTTATAGTCAAGCTGAGTTCTAGTTTTATGTAAGTATAGGAATACAGTATCAGTCCCATTTTGGTCAGAAAACTGAGTTGCAAAGTGGCTGTTAGTGGAAGAGACAGAACCAAAGGTAATAGTATTATCCTAACGATAGTGTTCCCTCATTCTACTGTTGTTAGTAATTTTGTTATTGTATTTGAGAAATATCATTTGTTTTGGCTAAAGCAAAGCTTTATAATAGCTACCATTTATTGACAATTTGCTATGACCCAGGAGCTGTACTAGGTGATTTATTCCCACCCCAACTTTTATTTGATCCTCATGACACTCTTATAAAGTAAATATTACTTTACAGATAAGGAAATTGGAACCCAGGGAGTTCATTATTCCGCCAATGACTCGTATTAGTTCATTTTTCTGGGATCTGGATATGCCCATAAGGCTGTGGGTTACATTGCCATATATAATTTGTTGAGTTTATCAGTTCAACAAATACCTGTTGGTTGACTAACAGCTGATAGGTGCTGGGTTAGGCTCTGGATTGGATTGCATTTTCCCTCTACATTATAATTTACTTTTTTTTTCTTTCTTTAAGAAGTAGGTTTACACCAATTGATTTGCAGCTGCACCAAACACTTAACATCTGATCAAAGAACAATTGAATGAAAAAATGAATTCAATCTTTAGATTGTGAATTGGAGTTGCTCTTATTACAAAGACTAATGAAATTTTACCTAGACAAAAATTTCCTTTTCCTTAGGAACATCAAATATAAAAATAAAAGTGTTTTTAAAATGCAGCTTAAAGAATACTACCAGATACTTTCAAGCAAATATTGAGTTTCTGGTATGTATGTCTTGAGTTGTTCTCACACTCCATAATTCTGTTTTTAATAAAAACAGCATTCTTAATGAGAAAAGGTAATTGGTCTGAAAAGCTGACATACATTTAGATACTTGGTTTAGAATGTTTTCTACTGATTTAAAGATAAGGGGAAAATAAACTGGGCCACAGCTATTCAGGACTTGCTAGTTTAATTTTTCATAGGGATAACATTTTCCAAATTACTGAGATACGATATTGAAAATGAAGGGCAACCTTCTTGTTGGGTGAAAGTGTTAGAATAGCCCTAATGCAGAATCTCATTAAAGCAACTGTCAGGATTCCTCTATTTTACCATCACCTCCCCTATTCTGTAAGAAGCAACTGTCGTTTTGAGTGAGTGTACTGCCAAAGAGGCATTTACAAATAAATGAAAAATGTCACAATTGATTTCACTCCTTTCAGAATACTGTGTGTCAGCTTTGTCACAAACTGTCTTTGCTACTCTCTGTTTTAGATCTCCCAGCTGGACGTTCAAAATAGCTTTTGATGTTTTAGGGCCTCTTTTATTCGACCCTAGGTAAGCCCTCTATTGGTGACCTTTTATAAATATTTGTAAAGCTGTTTGTACTGTTAGAGAAAATAAAAACCCTTTCTCTCTGTAACTGCTGTTTTTGTAAAATAGCATCCAGATGTCAATTGTTTACATACACATTTGGTCATCTGGGGGAATTATTTCCATTACAAAACATTATAAAATGTTATAATAATATTTCACATTCTCTTCCCCAATACAATGGTTTGTTATTATGCTTAATTTAACAATAATGCAAATAACAATGTTACTTGTAAAAAAGACATGACAAAGTTCTTCCTGTATTTTGAAAGAACTCAATAAGTGTCTAGCTTTATCTTGAATAAAGAAGTCATATGATTTACATGTAATATCAGTGATATATATTCATTGTTGCCATCACTATAAACCAGTCCACCAACACTACTGCCATCATACTAATGTTACTGAAGACTTATACTGAGCCATATGCTTTGCTAAGCAATTCTATGAATTATAGAAATGTATCACAAGGGTGTCTGAATCCTAAATTAATATGGATTTGGAAAAAAGACAACTAATTAGAAATTGCTAGCAGTTGTTTTTTATTATGGATATTCAATTAAAGAGAAGCACATCTTTATATAATTATACTGTAAGATATTTTAATCAGTATAATTAATTATAGATCATGCTATCATTTGTGATTACTTAGCTTGCTACTGTTGACTTGAAAGATCATGGAATGGACCAATTAGCAATATTCTATTTCTCTTTGAAAATAGAGGTTTAAGCAGTTCATTAATTCAACAAATATTTATTGAGCACTATTAAGTGCCAGGTAGTTTACATTGAAGGCGTGATTGTGAAGAACATGTATCTATTCTTGAAGAGTTTAAAGTCTAGTGAGAGTCAGGGAAACATACAAGTGCAACATAGTGTGATGAGTGGAACAATAGAGATAGCATGGAATACAATATGAGAAATTATGTGGGCACCTAAGCCAGGCTAGGTATGGCTACTCGGGGAGTGATGTGGCAGTAGAATGTGTGAGAATAATTAAATTTTGAAGAAAGGAACAGATTGTGAATGGCCTCAAAAGTCATATTTAAGAATTCAGATATAATCGTGTAAAGTGGCAGTTAAACTGGAAAGATTCATATAATATCGTACAAAGTCAGGCTGGTGATATTCTCACAGAGCCAGCTAACCATGTTTAATAACTAGGAAAGCAGGCTATTCTTCCTTTCACAGCTATATAAATGGAATATATTTTCTAGAATATAAGATCTTTGTGAGCAAGAACCTGGTCTAATTTCCTTGATTCCCCAGGATCTATTGCAGTACTTTACACATACAGGCTCTTAGTATTTATAGTGTGGAATGATAAAATTAAATGTAGATATCTAGAAAATGGATAGGTTGACCCAGTAGAGGCTCCCTCAAAGGTCGACTATTCATAACTATATACTCTTTTTATCCCTGATCAGTTGTCACAAATGGCAAAATTCCTTTCCACATCTCCTTTTTACTTTTAGATTCATAATGAGGGTCTTGTAAACCAAAAATAAAATTCTAAGTCCCCAACCAATTGAATGGACCCCTCCTATTAGCCCACAGCATTCCTAAGTTAACTGTAAAAATTAATTCCAGCCAGGATGGGAAGTGGAGGTTGGACCTGCTTCATTATATTATCCACCCTTTGGAATTTAGGCACAACTGATCGGCATTTAACATTCAAGTAGAGACCTCAAGACTGACAACGCAGACTCTTTGTAGCAATAGGATACCAACATGACAGCTGGTCCTAAAAGAAATCAAAAGTACTTTACCCAAAATAAATTTACTTGACGTATTTTGAAATGACCCTGCAAAGCTTTCCCTAATGGGACACAAGGGGAAAGGAAAAAAGACCTTCCCTTTCCAGGTGTCTTTCTTGATCCAGGAGAGAATTAACTAAGATTCTGGCATTTTTTTTAAGTTGGGTAAGAAACATTTACAATCTATTCTCTCTGAAGCCTGCTACCTGGAGGTTTCATCTGCATAATAAAAACCTTGGTCTCTATAACCCCTTATCTTAATCCAGACCTTCCCTTCTGTTGATTCTAGGTCTTTTGGATAAACTCTTTCAACCAGTTACCAATCAGGAAATCTTGGAATCCATCTTTGACGTGGAAGGGTCCATTTTGAGTTGTCCTGCCTTTATGGACTGCACCAGTGTACATCTTAGATATATTGATTGATGCCTTATGTCTCCCTAAAATGTATAAAACTGGGCACATGTTCTCATGACCTTTTGAGGTTCTGTCACAGCCATGTCCTTAACCTTGACAAAACAAACTTCTAAATTTATTGAGATCTGTCTTAGCTACCTTTTAGTTTGCAGGTAGATACCTTAGATACCTTTTTGAAAATCAACATAAGATGCAATTTTTCAAATAAGCAATTTGATAATATGTATCAGTAAAATCTCTGTAAACAAACTAAAGAATTGAATAAAACTAAGACTAAGTAAAGAAAATAATTTTCAGCAAAAGCAATAACCAGTATGTCCAATATTTATTTAACTTTAGAAAATATATACTCAAATACATTACAAAAGCTTTCTTTTACATACAGAGAGATAAAATGATAACTATCATTAAATTAATCATATATTGTAAGATAATGTATCAAGGAGATACATTTGATTTGTTTTATAATAAATTGTTTAATGAGTCTTTAAAAATTAGGTACTATAATTCACAAATCACAAAATTATTTATTTTAATAGTATGTATCATTTTATAGTGTGGACACTTTTGGTTAGTTTAACCCAATATGAATTCTGTCTTTCTTGCCTTTGTTAAGTTCTTCATTCTAGAGACTTACCTATGACCTGCCTTTCTGGGGTGATTTCTTTAAAATGTGTTATCTTATGGTCACCTTACTTATAGATTTGTCCTTGAAAGCAGTAGAACATTTCTGTGAATTTATTTTTTTTGTGGCCATATCAAATTCTGAAAGGACTGTGAACACTCATCCAAGGCAGAGAGTAGTATATCGACTCTCATTTTTTTAAATTGATCTAAGGATAAAGCATCACGAACTAATAGTTTCAATAAATCCAATAATTTTGGTAGGTCACTTAAAGCATTGTTTTACAAAATGAAAATAATTTTTAAAAATTAAAAACCTGGCTATATAGAATATTCAAGCAATAAAGAAAACATGAATAAAGATGCCAAGATAGAGTATCTGTCAACCTCAGAGTAACTGATGATTGCCCTGTTGTCCGTGGGGTAATTGTAACATTTTGCCAAGAGAGAAGTAGGAAGTTATCAAAAAGAAAAAAAAAAAAAAGAAAAAAAAAAGCTGTCTGATGTTTTGAAATAATGGGCATTTATCTATCTTGCTATCAGTCAAAATACAGGGTAAGAATGGCCAAGTATTAAAAAGCCTAATGGAGGAGTACAAAAGTGGCAGAAACAAGTAATATAACTGGGAAGTGTTGAACCAAAAGTTCACAAAATAGAATTTATTTTACTAAGAGGGGGGAAAAAAAAGCAGATGAGGCCAGGTCTGCCAGTAGGATGTGTAAACACCTGTGAGCTAGGCATCAGTCAAGGGCTGGCTTCTGGCTAGCTTCTGGCTGGGCCAGGTGGTGGTAACAGTATGCAGCAGAGACTCCCTTGTTTTGGGGTCATTTCCTATGCTTATTCTCTCTGTTGGTTTCCTTCTTTTGCTTCCACCTCCTCATTCTGACAGCACCTGTTCTATAATATTACTTTGGCAGGCAGCCTTAATGTACATTTTAACAAATTCTCTGTGCCAAGTTTTCTCTTTAAGTTACTAAAGGTAATTGTTAAAAAACTTTCAGAGCAAGTGGCATAAAACAAAACTGTTCTATGGAGGCTATAACAGTCAGTCAACTATGCTAGTAGCCGGAAGACTTCTTATGAATTTTACGTACTACATTAGAAGCTGGCTTGTTGACAGGAAAAATCTTTAAAAGTCTTTTATTGTCTCTACAATGGGGCATACATTTATCTCATTTCATTCATGCTAACATGCCCCGTTTGACTTCTGTTTTCCTTTAATAAAGCTATGTAGATTCCCAGGGACTGAGACAAAAGCAGTTGATTTGCATTAGGACAAAGCATTTTCCCAAAAATACAATGTGACTCTTGACAACTTGTTGCCTTGGAGACTAAAAACTTTACATGTGAGTTTTCCAAATGATAGGTATTTTTAATTTATCTATAGAAGATTCAGTAGAATTTTCTTATCTTAATAGCTACTGCCCAACTATGTACCTTTTGCCATATGGAGGTAGAAGGGGAAAATTAAAATGCTTCTCAAAACAGGAATGGCACAGTTCCTGTTTGGAACACATTAGATCTACTGGAAGTAAGGTTTTGCATCCAGTAGAACCAGAGCTTTTCACACATTATTTCCTCTTACCATGTTGCTCTTCTTTAACTCCAAACTCTTATACTGAATATTTATCCCTGAAATATTAAAATTCAGGTAACATTAATTTCAAAGAAACCTTCTCTGAAACCCCTTTCTCTCAATACCTATTATGCCACACTTCACATTCCATTTAATTTTAATTGGGAATGAAGTGAGATATGAATTATCAAGAGAATTTTCTCACAAATTCTGTTAACAGATTTTTTTTGATTGCCATATATCTGAATGATGTTTTTAAAAATTTTTACATTCCAATTTCTGTTCTTCTAAATTAGAAAATTGGAATGTGTGACAACATAGCTTGATATGTGCTAAAAGTACAGGTGTCAGAAAGATGAAAGGTGATGGTTGAATAACATGAAGGTTAATAGTCAAGGAATTTGACAGCTTTATAAGAACAACATATTTACTTAATAAATTGAAAGTGGGTTAATCAGTCATTCAGCATATTCTAAGTGTGTAGTATGTGCATGAAAATACACTGGATGCTATGAAACATTTTTTTAAAAGCAGTTAAAAAGCATTAACTTGGCTCTATTTATGATTTTTGTCATTGTGAAATGTAGAATTCAGTATGTTTCTTGCTACACAACTCTTTCCAACTATAGGAAAACAAAATAGGCAGTAAAAAATAAAATAGGCAATGATTAGGGACATATTTAAGTATTTAATATTTGCTAATTGTGAGATAAAGACACTGCTGATGATGCAGGGCAGATGAGCACCAAACTTGGGGCTTAGCCTGGGAGGATTCTTGACTTCACTCAGGAAACAATTCAAGAGTGAGTCAGTGGTGGAAGAAAGCATGTCCATTGAAGCAGCAGTGCACAGCAGAGTGACTACTTCTTGCAGAGCAGGGCTAACCCATAGGCAGTGTGCCCAAAGTAGCAGTGTATAGGCTGTTGGCCAACAGTATTTATATCCACTTTTAATTGTGTGCAAATTAAGGGATGGGTTATTCAGAATTCTCTAGAAAACGAACGGCAACTTCCAGGTGCTGGCGTGGCATTGTAAACTGTCATGGTGCTGGTGGAACTGTCTTATGCTGATACACATCAGGGAAACTAGAAGTTGCTTTCAGAGCAATTTGCCACTTCTGTCTGATTTCTTCATTTTATCCTGTCAGGACCAAGAAAGAAGTCCTGCTAATCTACCTCATTCTCTCCTCGGAGAATATATACTCCTCGTTAAGTTTAAGGGAGTTGCAAAGGGCAGAGGTCTCTCTTGTGTTACTGTTTCCTGCTGATCTTATGGGCATAGGCCTTGCTTAGTGTTGGAAGAGTAAACATCTCTGGATGCCTGATCTAAGGGGCTTAAAGGCAAGACGTCTTTATTTCCTTGGTCAGAAGATGGGATGAGTTGGAAGTCTTGTGCCAACATCTTCTTTATATGGAAACTTTATAGTCTGGGAGACTCAAACCATACTGAGAGGTTAAACAAGCACGAGACAAAAATTAGCAGTAACAAGTTAGGTATCAAAGGTCCCAGGAAAGGTAAAAGCCAGATAAGACTTGAGAGGGTGCTTTTGATAGTCAACCAGAAAGTTGGGGTCAGTTCCCTGGTTATAGCTATGTAACCAGGTAGCTTGTTTATATATATCCCCACTTGTCCGGAGTAATATACTTACAGCAAGTCTTATTAATAACTGCACAGACTCCACCTTGTTTATCTAGTAAATAGTTGAATGCTAGTCTGTTGTCAAGGACTACATTTGCAAGAGTCTAGGGACTATTGAATTCCCTTTAATGCCTGACCTGTGTTAATGGCCATTGACTATAGGGTTTGAGTCAAGTTTTTTAGGGTTGGTTCATGGTGGATTAAGCCACCCCAGGGAGCTTCTAATCCTACTGTTGCCCTGATTCCCACCAGAATTAATACTATTACTTATTTCTGGTATTCTTGGGTCTTATGGGGTTGTAAGCTGTGACCCCAGGAGGGATCAAAGTTGAGACCCTGTGGGGTGTGACATCTAAATTGTGCTGCCAAGTAGGGTTTACAGAAATATTTTTCCATTGCTCTAATTAGGATTGTCAAACCACCCTTGTTTTCCACAAAGTTGTGGTACTACCACCTTCCGAGATTAGACAGTTGTTTTTCCCTTGCAAGTTCTGATGTGGGAGGAAGCACCACATATGTTTTTTCAGTTACAAGTAGAATCTGATTTCCTTATCCATGGCCTTGAAAACTTGGTCACTAGGGTTGGATCAGAGCATCATAGGAATCTTCCATTTTCATGTCATTAACACAGCAATGGTTGCAAAAGATAGTATCATTAGTGCACTGGAGGTCCAGGTACCCAGTCTTCCAGGTCCCAATAACAGGGGCAGGGGAAGTTCAGTAGAATTTATTAAGTGGGGGAGAGTTCCACCTAAGAAGTAGAGGACTGGGTATTTGGGGACCACTATGGAAAATTAGGAGATCTGGGGAGATAGCCATGAGATTTTCTGAATGTGCCAGAAGGTGGAATTCTCTATCTTGGGGATGTTGATGACAAATCTGGCAACCATGATGATGATTTCCTGATATAATTTTTGAAATATTTGCTATAGAATTTTTTCCCACCCACACTGGATTAAATTAATGGGAGAGCAAAGAGGATTAATAGAGGCAACATGGTGTCTGGTTGGGTCTTAGAGTGGCCTTTACACTCAAAATGGACAAAAGAGGTGTTTCCCAGGAGGAGGCAGTTTACCAAAGGAATGGAAAGGAACTATTAAAATCAGGAAGAAGAGAAAAAATGTGTCTATGCCCACCCATAGCATTTTGTTACCACATTTGACTGAGTGTTGATTCTTTTAAATAGGTAGAGGAGGTCTTCCAGAGGTGTAGGTTGTGGTGTCCTCCTCCTGTGCCTGTGGGGACTCAAAAGAAACAAACTTAACCCTGGACAGGTGCATTCAGCCAGTGATCCCTCCTCAAAGCCCAACAGCAGCAGGAATACCCAACAACACATGATAGGGGCCTTTCCATCCTGGTTGGAATTCATCCTAGGGGAATCCTTCCTTCCAAGTTTTTAATGGGACTAAGTCTCCTAGTTGAATAGGGAAGCTATTCTTTTCCCTTGTGGGAAAGGGCAATATTTTATTTTCATATTTTTGAAGGGCCTTTTGAACCTGACCTAAATTCCAAAGTGGAGGGCATAGTGAGGCACGTGTAACCCCCTGTTTTCCATCATGTGTTGAATTAGTTTTCCAGGTTTCTTAAGCAAATTAAATGCTTTAGGCCAGATGGGAATGGATGTTGTCAGACATCCACTAGCCCTTAAAACCCTTTTTAAGCAATATAAGAATCAAAAATCAAAAGCCAAAAATATGGGTACCCACTAAGAAAAATCAAAAGTACAGAATCAAGTTATACTGGAGGAAAACATATAGACCTCTAAGATAAAATATTTCAGCATCAACTCGTAACAACAGTAAGAACCGGAGGAGAAGAAATTATAGAAACTGTTGAAAAAGCTGAAGGAGAGAGTTATCATCTCAGGCTTTCTCAATACCTTAAGAAAACCTTGTTTTAACATAGAGGATCATTTTTTAGAAAAATTATTATAAACAATTCCCTTTTAATGACAGCCAACTTAATCACATACAAAATTTCTTCATAAATTTCCCTTCACAAACCTTGTCACAACTCCCACAGACCATTTATAACATGCTTAGATTTTCTGACTTGTCTTACACTACCTATTCCTTAAATAAGCAGTCATTTTACTTTAGGACGATAATTTACCATACAGGATCTTTTTTTCATATACAGTTATTCTCTTTTCTTTATAACCTTTCTTACCATAAATATATCTTCACATCTATAACTTTCTTCACATTTCTCTCCCCTTCTTAACTGGTTCCTTCTTACTTGGTTTCATAACTAACCTTTTCAAGTTCGTAACTTGAATCAACCTTTAGGTAACTTCTAAATTAGACATAATTAATTTTTTCTAAATAAGAATATATCTTAATGTGGTATTTGTTTTTTTTACCTGCCACATGAAGAGTTACCCAGGACTCTTCTGTGGAGATGGTAAGGTGTTAAGTGGGAGTCCTGCTGGAGCACAGGCCCTCTTAGTCTTGGGCTTGATTGGCCTAGGCCCCCTTTGAAGCTTGTAACAGTCCCTTTTCTAATGGCCTTCTTGCTGATTCCGGCCCATGGACCAGTGAGTGAGTCAGGGGCTCTCATCTGGACATCTGAGACATCAATCTTGTGACATTTCCTTGGGATGGGTAATCCTGAGTTGCTGGAGGGACTTAAGGCTGCCACTAAAAATTGTGCTTTTGGGCTATTTCCTGTGGTTCCCTCCACCTCTTTTGCCCTGTACCTATTGTTATAAATTCTAAAGACCATGTTTAATGGTTGACTCATAGAGGTTTGAGCTCTCATTTCTGCCTTTTGTAGCTTCCTCCTAATGTCAATGATAAACTGAATGATACAGTGCATACCCGGGAGAACTTGCCCTTCCAGGGAGTCTGGGTTTGCATTAGTATATTTTCTGAGTATCTTAATCAAATGGTCCTGAAACAGAGTGGAATTTTTGTTCTTCTCCTGAGATACTTCTCTAACCTTGTTATAATCAGCTGGTTTAAACATACATTTTAAAATATATTTTATTAAACAAGTCACTATGTGATATCTGTGTTTGAAATCTTGGGATCCCTTCTGATAATCCCATAGAGGGTCTAGGACCATGAAAGCCTGTAAATAAGAAACTTTTTCCCATTTTTCTTCTTTTTCACAAAGCACATCTAATTATAAAGTAGTATGATACTACTAAGCTGGGATCACAGCTTCACCCATGTGATAAATGGCATGACCCTGGTTAGGAGCAGCCATTCTGTCAGCATTTTTATGGGCACTACCCAGAATCCTTTGTTTCTTTTTTACACTACAGCAAGTTGACAAAAATATTTGCAAGTCATGCCAAGTTAAGTCAAAGGACATGATCAACTTAACAAACTCCTCTATAAAATTCCCTGGATCCTCTGAAAACTGGTCAATTTTTTTCTTGCTAAAAGCTAAATCAGACATAGCAAAAGGTACATATACTCTGATTGTCCCCTCATCTCTGTCACCTACCTCACACAATGAACATAGGTTCTATTCTGGGGGCTATTTAGCACCCCACTCCTGGTAGTACTGGTTGTGCTTACTTCCTTGGGCAGCAAGAGGAAGGGGCTAGTTGGATAAGGGGGAGGGGTGCCTGATGACCTTAGGGTGGAATCCTCTGCTAGAGAACTGGTGGAATCTCACCTCAGAATTGGAATACTAAGGAGGCTATGAGGAGGGCATGGGTCTTCTAGGGGTAGTAGCTAGGAAGGGATCACCAAAGATATCAGGCATGGCTTCTTGGTGCCTGGGAAAACCATGAGTCAGACACATTCTGCAATTATCCTTTAAGTCAGGATCATAGTAGAGGACCGTGAAAGCCTATAAATAAGAAACTTTTTCCCATTTTTGTTCTTTTTTACAAAGCACATCTAATTGTAAAGTAGTATGATAGTATAAAGAGACATTTTTTTCTTTTTAAGCATTCTACTTTAAATTCTCTCCAATTGCCTAAAAGACACCATAGTGGTGAGTTTTTCACCTCCTGGTGATGGGTAAGTGTCCCCTCTGTGTCCCCTTGGGTATTGGGTGAACCGGGAAGTGAATCTTCTGGCTAAGTGGTCAATTCAGAGTCCCTGCCATTTGGGTTCTTGGACAGAAGCACAACTGACCAACTATATACTTGTCCCCCATTCTCTCAGTCCTTTCTCCCCTAATGTCATTGTTTTTTCCAACAACAATTTTATCTTTCACCATGAAATACATGTTTTGTTTGCAGATTTTGCTTTGGCTCCCTGCTAACTGTATTTGTGCAATTTTTTAAGGCCGGGCACTTGGTTGTGAGAGGTCCCCCGCTGTTGACTCTGGGATGTTAGTCACATTGTTCTCTGACCCCAACTTGGCTATTGGGGTTCACTGTTGCCTGTCCCCCAGATACTCCAGAATTTTCGGCATTTGGTATGGTAATCTCCTTGGACAATACTCAGGTCCTCTGAGTCCTTTGGCATTTGATACTGTTGACCACTCCCTGCGTATTCCAGGGTTTTTGGCACTGGCATTCCCTCTAGGATTGTGGGTTAGAGTCTCATCCTAGGGGACTCTTGGTCTTGGCCTCTTCTTGTTTTCTACCCTAAATTTATAATTTTCCATAACAGCATATTCTTTTCTTATTGTCAGTGTATTTACACTTTTTCTTCTATTCTTTGCATACATAAAAATACATCTTTTGTCATACTGTGTTCACTGGCAAATGCAGTCATCTATGGCTCACTCATTACTTATAATCCAATTTCAGGATGCTTTGCTACAGGAGGTGGGAATTTGCAGGGGAAAATAAGGGAACTCTTGCTAAACTGAGAGAAGCTTCTGTGTCTGATAGAGGTTCTTCTTACACATGGGTACAGTAGAAAGCATCCTGAAAGATGCTGGCTCTGAAATAAGTCTGGCTAGTGTTCCAGCGGTGCTGTGTTAGCAGCTCTTTAGTGTTATAGACTCTGTGTTACATTGCTGCAGCTTCTGTTGCTGATTTCACCTTGCTGCTTCACCAGCACCTCGTGTTGTCTTCTTGAGCTGCACATTTGGACACTAGATGATGCAGGGCAGACCAGCCCCCAAACAGAGGCTTAGCCCTGGAGGGTTCTTGGCTTCACTCAGAAAGGAATTCGAGAGCGAGCTGGTAGTGAAGTATGCAGGTTTATTGAAGTGACAGTGTACAGCAGAATGACTGCTCCTTGTGGAGCAGGGCTAACCCACAGGCAGTACACCCAGAGTAGTGGCATTGGCTGGCAGTATTTATACCCACTTTTAATTACATACAAATAAAAGGGTGAGTTATTCAGAAATCTCTAGAAAAGTGGCGATAACATACAGATGTTGACATTTCATTTGTAAACTGTCATTGCACTGATGGGAATGTCTTATGCTGATGAACAGCAAGGGCAACTACCTGTTGCCTTCAGCACCATTTGCTGGCTCTGGCCAGTTTCTTCATTTCATCCTGTTGGGACTGGGAAAGAAGTCCTGCTGGTCTCCTGCCTCATTATGAGAATAATTAGAGGAGGGCTGAATATGTGTGCTGTGGAATTTTCCGAGAGGGCATTTTAGAGGTGATACGGCTTGAGCTGGGCTATGACAGATGGGAACAATTTGGGTGGCTGAGCAGTAAATAGAAAACTTTGTGGGATTACCCAACAGCATGAACCATAGAGGCGGTACTTTAGCAGGTAATGCCAGGGAGATTGATAGTGCAAGAAGGAGACATTAATGACTTGAACAGAGGATTTGTCCTGGAAAGTTATTAGATGTGAGAAACAGGTACAGCTTTAAACCTAGTTGATGGACAGTTGCATGCTCTTGAGCTGGAAGTGCCATTATAATAATATTATCTTCTGAGGAATTAACTTGAGCTGGGATTAGAGGCAAGATGATTGGCTAGGAGAGAGTTTTGGGCGTTATGCACTAGATGAAGTCGGCTGAATGGGAGTGGTAATGGGAGAGTCAATGAAGAAATACAGTCTAAGTAATTAAGCTATATTTCACTGATACTTATTTCTTATTTACAAATATAGTACAACAATTAACTCATTCCAGAGACAGTAATTAGCAATCAGGTTAAATTACTTTGATTACCTCTTTTACATTTAATTAACAGCATTTTAAGAAAACTGCTTTCTAAGATATTTTATAGTCTATATCATTTCTGTTTTGCTTTTCCTTTATTCTTTCCCTCTCCCTTTCCCTACTTCAGCCCATTTTCTTTGTCCCACTCTTTCCTACTTGCCCTTTTAAAAGGACAAAATTTTAGGGTATATTTTACTAAAGTGAAATGAATCCAAATAATCATGATTTCATGGAAGTATTCTGTAAACATAATTTAAAAGTCACATAGGCTGGCCAGGTGCTGTGGCTCACACCTGTAATCCCAGCACTTTGGGAGGCCGAGGTGGGTGGATCACTTGAGGCCAGGAGTTTGAGGCCAGCCTGGCCAACATGGCGAAACCCTGTCTCTACTAAAGATATAAAAATGCACTGAGTGTGGTGATGTATGCCTGTAATTCCAGCTACTCAGGAAGCTGAGGCAGGGGAATCACTTGAGCCCGGGAGGCAGAGGTTGCAGTGAGCTGAGATCATGCCAAAGCACTACAGCCTGGGTGACAAGAGTGAGATTCTGTCTCCAAAAAAAAAAAAAAAAAAAAAGGCTTAAAATGAAACAACACCAACAACCCCTCCAATACTTCTCTCACTCTTCCCACCCCAGTCCAGTCCTGATTCTAAGAGGCAACCATCTCCAACTGTTCCAGGTTTTTCTTTTGATAGTTCTATGCTTATAAAGTTATTTCTTGATTTTTAAATGGTTTATATTACCCACTGACTTCTTGTTTTATTGGTTGAGAATTTGTTTTTCTAGATCTGACATTCAGCAATATCAAATATTTTTCCTTCATTTTAATTACAAGGTTGTATCACATGTGTTTGTTAAATTAGTAGTTTTTACATTTATAACAACTATGTGAATATTGTTTGAACCAAACCATATATTATGATTTTTTTTCTTTCTCATACATTAAAAAAGTCCTCAAATTCTTTCCTTTTTTTGTTCAGTTTTTAGCGCATCTTTCACTATTTGTTCCCAAATGCTCCATTACAAATGTCCTAAATGGCTATCAATAATCTTTTACTTTTCTTTTCTTTCTTTCTATTTTTTTTTTAGACAGAGTCTCACTCTGTTGCCAGGCTGGAGTGCAGTGGTGCAATCTTGTCTCACTCACTGCAACCTCCGTCTCCAGGATTCAAGAGATTCTCCTGCTTCAGCCTCCCGGGTAGCTGCGATTACAGGCATGCGTCACTACGCCCAGCTAATTTTTGTATTTTTAGTAGAGACAGAGTTTCATTGCATTGGGCAGGATGGTCTTGATCTCCTGACCTTCTCATCTGCCCGCCTCAGCCTCTGAAAGTGCTGGGATTACAGGCGTGAGCTACTGCACCTGGCCTTTATTTTTATTTATTTATTTATTTGAGACAGAGTCTAGCTCTGTTGCCCAGGCTGAAATGCAGTGGTATGAACATGGCCCACTGTAGCCTTGACCTCCTAGGCTCAAGTGATCTTCTCACCTCAGCCTCCCATGTTTCCAGGACCACAGGCATGTATCACCATGCTTGACTAATTTTTAAAAAACTTTTTGTAGAGACAAGGTCTCGCCATGTTGTCCAGGCTGGTCTTGAAATCCTGGGCTCAAATGATCCTCCTGCTGTTGCCTCCTAAATGTGGGGATTACAGGCACGAGCCACTGTGCCTGGCCTCAATAATTTTTTTAAATGGTCAAATTCATAAAATAACCCTTTAGTTGCCTTAAACTTTTTTGTTTTTGTTTTGGGCCTGATAATGTTCCTGTTATATCCCTTTATTCTCCTGCATCAATTTTAACTGTCATTTCTAGGCCAGGTAACTGTCATCCTGGAACTTTTCTTTTACGCTTTTATGTATTAGGATTCTGTGTTACCTGCATCCAGTACCTTCCTAGGAAAGGGTGCCTGGGAAAGTTTTTTGACTTCTTACATGCCTGAAATGTCTTTATTCTGCTCACCCGTGTGATTGATCGTTTGATTTAACATAGGCAGCTGCTTCTCAGAACTTCAAAGCCTTTGTTATCTTGTGGTATTTCTTTTGATAAATCAGAGTCCATGCTGATGGTTGGTGCTTCTTTACTCAGAAAATGTTATGATCACTTTGCTGGTTATCTATATGCCTTTTCAAACTGGACTTTCAACTTCGTATTTTTGTTTTGTTTTGTTTTTATTGTTACTATTGTCATATTCCTTCCTGTGATTTCTATTTTCATTTCTGAAACTTCTATCAGAAAAATGCTAGCCATCCTGCATTGATTCTCTGATATTCTCTGTATATCTTGTGATTTCCCATTTCCTTTTGTTTCTGATGAGTTCCTTAGTTTTATTTTTTATTATTTTTTCATAATTTTAGAAACTATTTATTCTGCGATTATTCCTATTGTATGTTATTCTGTTTTTGTTTTATTAATTATATAAATTATATATTAATTTCTATTTTGTTGAAATCTTTCTCACTGTCTGCATTGTCTCTGTTTCTTCCAGTTTTCCTTTTTTTCTGCTTGTTTGTTTTGGTCTTATTCATGTTGAGGCATTTCTCATGTATTTGATAATTGTTAAATACTGATTTTAAGAATGAAACACTAAGAGTTGATAACTATATGCTACTTCTTAGGTAGGATTTGTTTTTTGGTGAGTTTCACTATGAAATGATGAGGAGAAGGCCTTTCCATTTTTACTTATCTGATGATACTTTCTCAGCGGGTAGAAGAAACTAATTGAACAGAAGAAACTATTCTGGGACAGGAAGAGAATGAAATTCCCACAAGTCAGTATGTACACTTTACCTAATTCCCTTGTTTTAACTTTGCACTTGGTATTCGCAAGTTTGAGATACTCTGGTTCAGTCTTTCTAGGACGTGTACCTTTGCTTTTTTGTTTGGAAGAGGTGAGAAGAGGGACCAGTCCTCTGATTCTGCAGTCAGAGGAGGAGACCTTATTTGAACATTCAAGGAGTCCTATTCTTAACCGCTGCAGTTTTCTCCTGATTTTCATAATACCTGGTAATGCCACTTGCTGAACCCCTGAGGGGTTCTGTGGTGCAAACTGACATTCCTTATTGATAACTTCCTCTGCAGACTCTTATGTTGTACCTTGTGCTCTGCTAATTCAGTTACACTTCTTCTACCCTTTTTCTGTCTTGTGACAGGTGTTTTTTGTTGTTTGTTTTTATTTTTGTTTTGTTTTGTAGACAGAGTTTTGCTGTGTTGTTCTTGATCGAGTGCAGTGGAGTGATCTTGGCTTACTACAGCCTCGACCTCCTAGGCTCAAGCAATCCTCCCGCCTCAGCCTCTGGGGTAGCTGAGACTACAGGTGTGTACCACCACACCTGGCAAATTTTTAAATTTTTTCTAGAGATGGGGTTTCACTATGTTGGCCAGGCTGGTTTACAGGTATTTAAATCTCTTTAATATTGTATCTTCTTTCCTGTTCTCTTTGCCTTCATGTGTAGTACTTTTTTTGAAATTTCCCAATTCTTATTTTAGTTGGATTTGGGGATGGAGAAGAGGTAAAGATGTATTTAACCAGAAATTAACTCTTTATTTTCAAAGAGAAGAGTAAGGCATTATATTATTCATTAGATTGATTAGTTTTTGTTGGTTCACAAACTTAATTTTATAATGTGAGACTCGAAAGTGTGTATTTTCTTTCTATAAGTTTTCTCTAGATCATGTTGGCCCAATTCGAATAGCAGTAACATAATCATGAAATGGTAGTAAGCATAAGTGAGTACCAGCAATGTGACACTCACTGTCACATAAGTTGCCTTGCATATGCACTCTGATTAGCAGCAGTGACAAGTACATTTTTAAAGGGAATGAAGGGGCAGTTTCTGGGTTGATTACCAATAATTTACTTAAAATCATAAAAAGTATTGATTGCTTATACATTGTTAAACTCTAGGATGTGGATTATAGTGTCCTGAGTGGGAATAGTAGGTTAATTTATAGGTACTTGTGGCAATAGCAAGAAGTTTCAAGAGATGAAGGTGGTGAGCAGGACATGATCACTCTCTCATTTCAATGCCTCCTCGGGCCTAATAATTTAAAAGGATTCACATTCTACAGATAAAAGTTCTTTTCCTTTCTCAGTATTCTGTTTTATTCCTTAGGTCCATATGACCAAATCCTACATTCTTCCTAAGATATCATTTTTCTGTATTTTTTTTTATCTTCATTTTATACTCCTAGAGCAATAGTTCTGAGTCAAGTCACATTGGGACATAGTTTGGTGAGAATAGTTATAGCTCTTTAAACTTCAGATTAAATAAAAGTTAACATAATTGTGAGCATATTTTGACACATTCTCTGAAGCCTTTCAACTTATGGCATTTCACAAAATGTTGAATAGTAAATTACAAAAGAATTAAAATGCTTCATGAATTTGTACCTCACTGATGTCATCATATTCTTGCAGCATAAAGCTGGAGGTGAAAAGGAACCACCTTTATAAATTACCGAATGAAATGTAAATATGTGCAATCTTTTTGGAAAGCAATTTGGAATATGTATCAACAGCTTTTAAAAAGTGCCTACCTTCTGATCTAGACATCTAATTTTAGAGTTCTCTCCAAAAAAGGAAACCAGAGATGTTAAAACCACATTTAGTTCATTATGAACTGTGTAAACATAAAATTGGAAGCAACCTAAATTCATACAGTGGGAGAACTTTAAGTAAATTTTGGTGAAACTGTATAATAGAGTATTATATAGCTCTTGAACACTATGTTTTTAAAGGGTACATAACACACCATATGGAATTTCTGATGTGTTAAGTGAAAAAACAGAATGCAGAATTGTACTCATAGTACAGTATAAAGTGGGTTCAAATTAATGTACATATGCACAGAAAAAAACTAGAAGAAAATAAACCACGCTGCAGATAGTTTTGTCTCTGCATTATTGAATTATAGACAATTTAAATGTTCTCACGAATTCTTACCTACAATTTCTAGATTTTCTAAAGTATGTATTACTTTAAAAATACAAAAAGCGTATAGTCTTTAAAAACACTTAGAAAAACAGAAAAAAAAAATCTTATCAGTTTGCTGGTGACAGTAAGTCAGGCTAAATGTTGTTTGGTTCTTCCCTACCTTCATATCATCATCTGGGAATGGTGCTAATAGGATAGAATTGCTCTCTTTACTGCACTGGATTGTTATTAACAATTTTCTGATTTGGGAAAAGGCACTGACTCCTATCATTTATATTGCCTCCTTTCTTCAGTTACCTGAGTCGACTCTCCCATCTTCTATATCTTAAACACAACTATTGAACTGTCATATGATTAGTTGCTAATATATATTTTATTACTATTTTTTGAGACAAGGTCTTACTCTATTGCCCACCTTAGAGTGCAGTGACACAATCACAGCTCGCTGCAGCCCCAATCTCTCTGGGCTCAGGTGATCCTTCCACCTCAGCCTCCCGAGTAGCTGGAACTACAGTCGTGCAGCACCATGCCCAGCTAATTTTTGTATTTTTTGTAGAGACCGGGTATCAACATGTTGCCCAGGCTGGCCTCCAATGTCTGGGCTCAAATGTTTCACCCGCTTTAGCCTCCCAAAGTGCTGGGATTACAGGTGTGAGCCACCACATCTGGCTTGCTAATGCATGTTTTAAACTTGTGTATTTTTATTTACAATGCAACTTTAAAGAAATTGGAGCTGTTTTCTGACACGTTTTTAAAACATTTGTTAAAGGTTTCCTAGTACTACAGAGCAGATCTAACATATATAAGAGCTGGAGAACTGAGATGGAGTTGTTATATGTGAAATCACTTAGAAAAGAAAATCAAATGCGAATAGTTTAGCAGGATGACCGAGCCATGTAGACTCCTTGGCCTATGGCAAAGTTCTATGCCAATGATTTTATTTGGAGTCTGGGAACTGATAGCTTGATATAAAATCACCTGCTGTCAATTAAATATACAAATCTATCTTTTTAATGAATAGAATGAACCTTTCTTGTTTGTTTATTCAATAATTGTAACTTGCTATGTCAGATACTAAATTAACATCCTTAAGGAGATCACAATCTAGGAGGAACACGGGCAAACAGTTCCTTATTTTATGGCATACGCTAACTCTGAAAGTTCAGCAATGATGTTTTAAAATGTTATTTTTTATGAAGTAAAGGAAAAGCAATTTTAGGTAATCATTGGCTTTTATAAACTGAAATGTCATTGACAGCCGAGATTACAGTAAAAGTATCCCCAAACTGGAGGAATCCCCTCCCCATCCACATCATATAGCATCTCTCTCAGGACCCCCTCTTACTGCAAAACCTAGCCTCTATTCCAACAGTTCTGGGGATGGGCAGCATTTATTCCATAAAAGTGTTTTTTTTTTTTTTTCCCCCCAGTGTCTCTTTCAAAGAAAAAAATACTTTCTTTTGGTCTAAATTGTGAAAATGCCCAAAGCATTTGATAGAAATTGAACTCTGTCAACAGTGTTATTTATACTAAGATCAGGACAATTTCTTGACATCATATTGTTTTATTACTAAGTTTGGCTTTTGTTTTACAAATGTAATGTTCATATTTGAATTTTCAGATTGGTTAAATGTTAATGAAAAGCAATCCAGTTGTTAATTTTTAGTAGTGCCTTTTCTCTGTATGCCTTTATTTTATTTTACATTAATAATTCAAGTTTACCCATCAAAATTAAGATTTTTTCCAAAATTAAAAAAAAAATGGTTTCCTAGTGACAAATGTTATATATGAGAAAAGTTAGAGGTGTGTAACTGGGTTTTATGAATAAAAAAATGGGGAAAAATCATCCTGATTACCTGTAATTAATATTGGTATCGTGTCTAGACTATTTTTAAGTAAACAGACATTTTTTATGTAATTTAATTACTAATTACAGTGATTTTAAACACCTGAGCTTCCTTTTCACTATCTGTAAAACTCTTTAGAAAATAAAAATTGGCCGGGAGCAGTGACTTATGCCTGTAATCCCAGCACTTTGGGAGGCCGAGGCTGTCAGATCACCTGAGGTCAGGAGTTCAAACCAGCCTGGCTAACATGGTGAAACCCCATCTCTGCTAAAAATGCAAAAATTAGCTGGGCGTGGTGGGAGATGCCTGTAATACTGACTACTTGGGAGGCTGAGGTAGGAGAATTGCTTGAACCCAAGATGAATCTCAGCTACACTAAATTCTTCTAGAATATAAATTATATAAGCAGCACTGCCAGTTTTGAGAGTATAATTTTAATAATAGAATATTTTCAAATGAATATTTAAAAACATATACATTTTTAAGTTCAAAGTGCAGATAATTTGGTCAAATTAAATGATAAATCTCTGTAAGGTGGGGCAATGGATACTGTCTTAGCTTGTTTTCTGTTGTTTGTAACAGAGTACCTGAAACTGGGTAATTTTTAAAGAGAAGGAATTTATTTCTTCAAGTTGTGGAGGCTGAGAAGACCACAGTTAAGGGGCTGCTTCTGGTGACAGTCCTGAGCCTGTGCAGGGCATTCCATGAGGAGACATGCTAGCCCAGGTCTCTCTTTCTCTTTTTATAAAGCCAGCAGGTGCACTCCTATGATAATCCATTAATCCATGAATTTATGAATGGATTAATCTATTCCTAAGTGTGCAGCCCTGATGACCCAATCACCTCCTAAAGGCACCATGTCTCAGTACGCCATACTGGGGATTAAATTTCAACTCTCAAAGGCACCGTGTCTCAGTACGCCATACTGGGGATAAAATTTCAACTCTCAAAGGCACCGTGTCTCAGTACGCCATACTGGGGATTAAATTTCAACTCTTAAAGGCACCAATTCTCAGTACGCCATACTGGGGATTAAATTTCAACATGAGTTTTGGAGGGGAGAAATATTCAAACCATAGCAAATACTATGTTCCTGAATATTCAAGAGATGGCACTATGCTGATTTTTTTTCTGTAGTCAGTGTGCAAACATTAAGCATCAAGGAGCAAAGCCTTGATCACTCTATTAAAAATGAAATTATAAAACATATTGGCTGTTTTTGATATGATTATTATAAAAGTTTAGAAGACTGCAGCAATTAAACAGCAATGTTAAAATAGTACTTAAGGCCAGAGGCAAAGATTATATTTGGCACAGCTTCAATAATGAAATATAGTACATTAAAAATACAGATATTTCTAGTTTTGCCACTCTTCCCAATAGATTAAAGAATCTTATGTTTGATCGAATTGAATTGATTACTATCGTGTGTTAATTTTACAGTTGTGGAAGGGTGCTTTTAGCTTTAATATTTTACATTTAACCCAGACGACGTTACATTTTCGTTCACTGAAAAGAGGAGAACCAAATAAGTGTCGTCACTGCTGTAGGGTATAGCTTTCTTTTCTTAATTGTAGCTCCTGATATGCTGAAAAGTTGTCACATACTTAGGTTCCTCCTGGACCGAAATCCTATTTGTGACTCTATTTTTCCATCTGATGATCTCTCAAGCCTTCGAATCTGTCCCCAGATTTCGTTTATATTGTCAAAGCTATATATATGTATATATGTGATGTTTTCAGGTGGTCTGATTCCGCAGCATAGTTAAAAGAGATGATTAAATTAAAGCCGCAGACTTGTTTTCTTTTGGCTAAAATATTTCACCTTTGTTAAATAAGCAATTTTTTCCTTTTTTGTTTTTTAGGAGGCCGAGGGAAGAAAAGGATAATTTAAATGAAATTTAGTTTCTATAAAGAAAACGATTAAAAACAAGGTAAGTTTTTATCTTAGATATTTTATCCAGGATAAAGGCAGAGATTCAACCAAGTTTTTAATTATAATTAGGTATAGGAAATTAAAGTTTAAAGTATGCTTACAATATGTCCAATTGAGTATTCTGTTTCAAAAAGGAAATTTTATTGAGTTGTTTGTCTTTTGGGGGCAGTTGTTTACTTATTTTCCTTTTAAAATAAGCAATTAATCTAATAACTTTATAGCATTTTAAATAATCATAAAATGTATGTGATAAAGTGACTGCTATATGTTCTGTATATTTTTATCTATTAACTATGGATTGTTTCTAAAAACATGCCTTGAATAATAAAGGATTCTATAGTGTATATGCATTTTAAACATAATATACTTTGTTTTTGAAGAGATAGCAATCTAAATTTTTTCAATCTGCTCTTGTGTTTAAATGCAAATAAGTTCATTCAGTTTTCTATTGGTGCTGTATTTGATACTACCAACTTTTTATTTACTAATGTAGGACATAAAAGGCACCCCCTATAAAAACATCCCGCAAACTACTCTATGGTTAGTGTATGGCTAATATATTACCAGATATTGTGGACTTTGTACATATTTCTCATGTAAGTTATTCAGATAATTATTTATATTAGAAAAATGTTATTTATCTAAACCCATTACATCATTTTAAATTAAATGGTTCATGAGAAAGAGCTGGATATAGTTGTTAGAATGTTAGAATCAGGGGTAGCCTTACCAAAAGGCATGTTTCAGACTGACAAAAGTCACGTGCTTGAGTGTAGTGGAGGCTAAGAGAGCCCATGCTCCTGCATCCAGGTCAACTGTCAACTACCATATTATTTGGTGATCAGAAAGCAATGTTTTAAGCAGTTTACTAATAACTAATATCCAAATAAGGTAGTTTGCCACTTAGAGTTTTAACGTGTTTTATGAAATCAATTGCATATTGAGGTTAATGTGTAACACACACTAATATTTTCCATTTAATATAATAGGAAATAGACAACTGGTTAGCTTTTTCATGCTGAATTTTACTGATATTCAGTGGAAGATACCTGAAATCTATTTTGAAAGGCTGATGTGGTGGAAGGAACATAGGCTTTGGTATCCACAGTCCTTGGGTCAAATTCTGCCACTGCTACATTTATGTATACTTGGAGAAGTTTCTTAAGTGTTTGAGCTTCAGTTTTTTTTCTGTGTAGAATGAGAATAATATTCCTCTTTTACAGTTGTTTTGAAGATTCATAAAAATACACATACAACATTCTAGTGCCTTGTGGATACTAATCGTATTAGTGAAGCTTATTACGAATACTAATAATCTATAATAATAACTATGTAAGACAATAATAATAGCAAATTTTCTATATTGTCTTACAATCATTGGAACACTTTCAAATACAACATATATAATCTTCCCGAAAACTCAGAGAAGGATCTTATTATTGTTGGCATCTCCTATATGCAATTCAGGAAGGTAATGCTCAGGGAGATTAATTGACATGACTAGTAAATGATGAAGTAAAAATGTGAGCCTAATTGTCTAATATTAGAATTTCTGCTCTTTATACAAGAAATATCCACTTTTCATTAATAGTTTTTAATTTCACATTCTCAATGACAGACATATCTATTTGGCCTAAAATTTTTAGTTTAGATTGATAAATAAATTCCTAGAAACCAGGTATTAATTTAGTTTTTACTACAAATCAATTATAGGCCGGGTGTGGTGGCTTATGCCTTTAGTCTCAGCACTTGGGGATGCTGAGGCAGGCCTATTGCCTGAGCGCAGGAGTTTGAGACCAGCCTGGGAAACATGGCAAAATCCCGTCTCTACAAAAAATACCAAAATTACCTGGATGTGGCAGCATAGACCTATAGTCCCAGCTACTCGGGAGGCTGAGGTGAGAGGATCATTTGAGCCCTGAAGGTTGAGGCTGCAGTGAGGTGAGATTGTGCCACTGCACTCCGGTATGGGCGACAGTGATACCCTGCCTCAAAAAAAAAAAAAAAAAAAAAAAAAAAAGACCAATAATGTATGGAGTTAGCACCAAACAATTTCTTGTAATTGCACAGTGATTTATAGCTTCCTGAGTGCTTTTTACATGCTTTAATTAGTTGAGGCACCAGTGGGGGCAGGATATAGGTGACTATACACATATGTTACACATTATAAACTTTAATTCCAAAGAGGTTGTGTTTTGCTAAAGATGATGAGATTAATAAACGGTGGACTTTTGTGTCTCCAATGTTGTTTTTGACTATGGGTTTTATATATCAGCTTTTACCCAAGTGAACTAAATTCTATTTCATTCAGCACTTGTAGGAAAAGTTTTATGTTTAAAAGTAGATATTCTCGGAAATGCAAAATGAGCAAGACAAATTCCTTGCTTTTATAGATTTTAAACTTGGGAGTAGGGGAGACAAAAATGTATTTAAATGGCAAATGTTGTAATAATTAGAAGCATAAGTGCAATGACATGTGTAAGAAAGCAAAACCGAACAAATCTGGATTTGTATATTTGGTCAATTAAACTCGTAAAAGTTGTTAATAGTTTACGTGGAAGAAAACTGGAAATGACCATAGTTTTCTTATAATCTAAAGCCATGCAAAACTGCATTTTTGTTCTTAAAAGAATTATGGACTATAATGAATTCTCAACAACGTGCTAACATTTATTATAAGAAAAATAATTAAGCAAGACATTGTTGCTTTATATTGATGCTTAATGTAAATGCATATGTGTTCATTAAGTTTAGAAAGTGAAAAACTTAGTTCCATGTCTTAATTCATTCCACTTACGTTTAGGTGGGAATTAGATTTAATGAGTTATAATCATCTTTAACATTTGATGTATATATCTTCATCTGGGACACTTAGCTCCATGGTACTTCAAGTAGCACATTAAGAAGAAAAATTCTTCCCTTGATTTCACCTGGGAATGAAAAAATTCTTGAAAAAATTGAGTATATGTAGTTCGGAGTTAGAGTCGTTTTCCATTACTTGTGATTAATTCAGGAAATGAACAGTCTGGGCTTTCCATTGTACATTCATTTTAGAATGGGTAGTTTTTTGTTTTACATTTAAAGGTGCTGCTTTCAGATGAGTGTTAGGCAATTCTATCTTTAAGCATAATATAAACCGTTAGCTAAATGTGGTCATTTTAATTCAGCTAATTATGTTCTCCATGTCATATTTTATAGGAAAAGTAGAACTTTCTGTTTTAAAGAAATCAGAACTGACATTGTTGATGAAATTAAACAATTGGATGTGCTACTAGCCTTTTGTCTTTAGATAATGCTCACATTATATTTTATAAATATCTTTTAAAATATTTATATTTTGTCTAGAAAACAAAAGAAAAAAATGAAAAATTAACTATTCTTCCACCACTCATTATGTGTACTTTGCCTTTAATAAAAGCTTTATACATAAATAAAATAGTATCATATCTTTAATGGTTTTGTAACTTGATTTTTAAAGGTAATAGCAGATCATGAATATTTTTCAATATTATTAAATATTCATTTATAACACAGTTTAATGGTGAAATTTAATAAATACACTGTGAAATGAATCATACAATTCATCTAAATGCTTATTGTTGAACATTGACACCCCTTTCTCTTTTTCTTCCCTTCCCTTCTCTTCACTGCCCTCCCCTGCCCTGCCTTTTCTTCTTTAGTCTTTCTCCTTCCTTTTCTCCCCTGGTTCCTTTCTTCTTTCCCACCTTTTAATGTTTCCTCCATTGTTAAAATGTGACAATTTAAAAAAAAAAATCTATGAAGCATGTCATTTATTATTCATTTAGAATAATTTCATAGAAGTAGTACTGATAAATTAAAAAATATATACATTTGTGAGGGTGTTTTAAAGTATTGTACTTTTCTCCATAAAAGATTGTACTAATTCACATTTGTGTATTTATGGTGTGCAATTCAAAAAAATTTTTGTAGTCAATCTACCAATAATTTTTTTCCTTTATATTGTAGAGAATTGTCTTACTTAGTAAATTTGGGGCAAAATATTTTAGACTGGGCAATTTATAAACAATCAAAATTTTTACTCACAGTTCTAGAGGCTGGAAAGGTCCAGATCAAGAAGCCAGAAGATTCTGTGTCTTGTGAAGTCCCATTTCTCATAGATGGTGTCTTCTATGTTTCTTCACATAGTGGAAGGGGCAAACAATCTCCTTTGAGTTTCTTTTTTTTTTTTTTTTTTTTTTTTTGAGCTCTCGCTCTGTCACCCAGGCTGGAGTGCAGTGGCGCAATCTTGGCTCACTGCAGCTCCGCCTCCCGGGTTCACGCCATTCTCCTGCCTCAGCCTCCCGAGTAGCTGGGACTACAGGCACACACCACCACTCCCGGCTAATTTTTTTGTATTTTTAGTAGAGACGGGGTTTCACCGTGTTAGCCAGGATGCTCTCAATCTCCTGACCTCCTGATCCGCCTGCCTTGGCCTCCCAAAGTGTTGGGATTACAGGCGTCAGCCACCGCACCCAGCCTGAGTTTCTTTTTACAAGGGTATAATCCCATTCGTTAGGGTTCTGCCTTCATGACCTAGTCACCTACTAAAGGCCCTGCTCTTATTATTGTTGCAGTGGAGATTAGCTTTCTACATATGAATTTTAGGAGGATGCAAGTATTCAGACCATAGCAGTGAGAAAAAATAGCATCTTCTCCTTACCCATTGCAAGTTTCATGGCTGATACCCCTATAAGGAAACACAGAGCAAGAAGAGAAGAGTGTAACAAATTTATTTAATATAAGTTTTATGAGACACAGAAATCTTCAGAAAGACCCAAAGCCACAGGGAAGTTATTATTCATTTTTTGAGACGGAGTCTCACTCTTGTCGCCCAACCTGTAGTGCAATGGCGCGATCTCGGCCCACTGCAACCTCCGCCTCCTGGATTCAAGCGTTTCTCCTGCCTCAGCCTCCCGAGTAGCTGGGGTTATAGGCGCCCCCAACCACGCCCCACTAATTTTTGTATTTATTGTAGAGAAGGGGTTTCACCATGTTGGCCAGGCTGGTCTCCAACTCCTAACCTCTGGTGGTCTGCCTGCCTTGGCCTCCCAAAGTGCTGGGATTACAGGCATGAATCTCTGTGCCTGGCCGAAAATTCAATTTTTTGAACAGTTGTGCAGAAGAATGATTGGAGAGCAAAAGGGCATGATTTAATGGTAATAAACTGGGAAGGAACTGAGCAAGACCTCTTTGTTCAGATTCTTCTTGGCCTTTCTATAAGCCATTCCATCCTTCTGGGTATAGGGCATGACTTCTCTAGAATGAAGATCTTATTACCTACTTTCAGGTCAGATAATTCTTTTATGGCCAGTTCTCAGAGGAAAAGTGTGAGAGATCATAGTGTGACCTTCCTGTTTCCACTGTTTTCTCAATTTCCGAGGTGCTGTATTTGGGGGTTGTGTTTTCCACCACCCCATCGATATTATTTGCTTTTGGTATATGCTTAGAGAGAAGCCTTATCCTCTGTGTGTGTGTGTGTGTGCGCGTGTGTGTTTCTTCTGGTACTATCTATAATGGTTAGAATTCATACATACAGATATAGATGTTGGTATAAAACCGTAAGTTTTCTTTTAATATCACGCAAATTTAAGGTGCTGGGTGATTACATTCAGTTTAGATGTCAGGAAAAGGGATCTCTGTGTGAACTCAGCCCTACTCTCAAACTGCTCCTTATTCTATTCCCTGTCATGGGCCATGATGGGAATTGGAATGATTTGCCACCTAAATGAGTTTACTATCTACTCTTGTTTTATCCTTATATGAATAAAGATCCTGGATATCTGGGAGACTGATGCTGAATTTTTTCACATCTTTAGCAAGTATGTGTAGCAGTTCTGTTCTTTTGCCTTAGATTTTCAAAGTATTAATCTTTCCCATTTGAATATTTAATATCATCAGAAAAATAGCTAACTTTTTTTTTCTTTTGCTTGCTTCCTTTCATTGTGAAAAAAATTTCGACCTGTTTCTTAAATAGAAAAGAATGCATTCTTTTGGTTTAAAAAAAAAATATAAACAACATTGGAAAATATTGATCTGGCTTTCAAATCTAGCAGTTGTCTTTCTTAATAGACAACTTATAGAATTGTGAATTATTTCTCTCAGGAATTACTTTACATTAAGGAGAGCTGTGAAGCTCAGTTTTTAAGAATATTTGTTCTTGAAATGCAAAGAGCCAGACATTGGATAATTTTAATAGATTTTAAAATTCATTTTTTTTTTTTTTTTAGGGGCCGGGTTTTTGTTTTATCACTCAGGCTGGAGCACAGTGGCACAGTCATAGCTCACTGCAGCCTCAAACTCCTGGGCTCAAGCAATCCTCTCGCCTCAGCCTTCTGTGTAGCTAGGACTACAGGTACACACAATCATGCCTCACCAATTTCTTTTTAATGTTTTCTAGAGATGGGGTCTCACCATGAATTGTTCAGGCTTGTCTTAATATCCTTGCTTCAAGCAAACCTCTCGCCTTGGCCTCCCAAAGTGCTCGCATTACAGGCATGAGCCACCATGCCCAGCTACATTTTTATAGAAATATATTTTTATTATATGACAACATGTAATTGCTATACAAAAACAGCATTCAAAGCTATGTATTTTTATATTTGTTAGAATATTAATAATGATTAAAGCATGTTACAAATTATGTACTCTGTTTTGGTCTTTTTACTCTAATAACAAAAACTCAATTTTTTAAATCATTGACCTACGTGAAGTTGTTGACCTACATGCAACAAAAACCTTGTTATTGACTTAAAAACACAAAACTTTATTTTTAAACTACTATGAATACTATATAGCACTGTGAACATAAAAATTTAGCTGCTTTTTAGTCATTTCATCTCATTAAATATCTTTTGGAAAAACTTTTTTAATATCTCAAGGTCCGTTGCATTTTTGATGTGTTTGATTAATATCATAAATGTCTATGTTAATATTTGAGGAATCTTTTTAAACTCTGGGGATCATTTTCTTGATTTCTTTTTTTGCAATGGAAAGTTTTTAATATAGTAGACTCCTTTAAGAAGTACATCTGTATTAGGATTTCGGTAAATATGCAACTGGTTTTTCTTGTTTGTTAATCTGCTCATGGAGAAATATTTTCATCCAGTTACTACCGTTCCTAGCTGATTTTTAACATCATGAGGTAGTCGTCTGGAGGAGCCTGCACTACTAGAACTGCTTTTTGTGTTCTTCTTTAAATGTATCTTTGTCAGGAGGATCCCAAACACCCCGAAGTTTGATGACTTGCTAGGTGGACTCACCAGACCCAGC
>NW_012106064.1:514969-523446 GCF_000951045.1 Mandrillus leucophaeus | reverse complement strand
TTATATGAATAAAGATCCTGGATATCTGGGAGACTGATGCTGAATTTTTTCACATCTTTAGCAAGTATGTGTAGCAGTTCTGTTCTTTTGCCTTAGATTTTCAAAGTATTAATCTTTCCCATTTGAATATTTAATATCATCAGAAAAATAGCTAACTTTTTTTTTCTTTTGCTTGCTTCCTTTCATTGTGAAAAAAATTTCGACCTGTTTCTTAAATAGAAAAGAATGCATTCTTTTGGTTTAAAAAAAAAATATAAACAACATTGGAAAATATTGATCTGGCTTTCAAATCTAGCAGTTGTCTTTCTTAATAGACAACTTATAGAATTGTGAATTATTTCTCTCAGGAATTACTTTACATTAAGGAGAGCTGTGAAGCTCAGTTTTTAAGAGTATTTGTTCTTGAAATGCAAAGAGCCAGACATTGGATAATTTTAATAGATTTTAAAATTCATTTTTTTTTTTTTTTTAGGGGCCGGGTTTTTGTTTTATCACTCAGGCTGGAGCACAGTGGCACAGTCATAGCTCACTGCAGCCTCAAACTCCTGGGCTCAAGCAATCCTCTCGCCTCAGCCTTCTGTGTAGCTAGGACTACAGGTACACACAATCATGCCTCACCAATTTCTTTTTAATGTTTTCTAGAGATGGGGTCTCACCATGAATTGTTCAGGCTTGTCTTAATATCCTTGCTTCAAGCAAACCTCTCGCCTTGGCCTCCCAAAGTGCTCGCATTACAGGCATGAGCCACCATGCCCAGCTACATTTTTATAGAAATATATTTTTATTATATGACAACATGTAATTGCTATACAAAAACAGCATTCAAAGCTATGTATTTTTATATTTGTTAGAATATTAATAATGATTAAAGCATGTTACAAATTATGTACTCTGTTTTGGTCTTTTTACTCTAATAACAAAAACTCAATTTTTTAAATCATTGACCTACGTGAAGTTGTTGACCTACATGCAACAAAAACCTTGTTATTGACTTAAAAACACAAAACTTTATTTTTAAACTACTATGAATACTATATAGCACTGTGAACATAAAAATTTAGCTGCTTTTTAGTCATTTCATCTCATTAAATATCTTTTGGAAAAACTTTTTTAATATCTCAAGGTCCGTTGCATTTTTGATGTGTTTGATTAATATCATAAATGTCTATGTTAATATTTGAGGAATCTTTTTAAACTCTGGGGATCATTTTCTTGATTTCTTTTTTTGCAATGGAAAGTTTTTAATATAGTAGACTCCTTTAAGAAGTACATCTGTATTAGGATTTCGGTAAATATGCAACTGGTTTTTCTTGTTTGTTAATCTGCTCATGGAGAAATATTTTCATCCAGTTACTACCGTTCCTAGCTGATTTTTAACATCATGAGGTAGTCGTCTGGAGGAGCCTGCACTACTAGAACTGCTTTTTGTGTTCTTCTTTAAATGTATCTTTGTCAGGAGGATCCCAAACACCCCGAAGTTTGATGACTTGCTAGGTGGACTCACCAGACCCAGCATATAGTCATCCTCATGTTATGAGCTATTCCAGTGAAAAGAAAGGGTGTATGGGGAAACCAGGCACAAACATCCAGAGCCTTCTGGTGGAGTCAAACAGGAAGCACTTAATTCCTCCAGCAATGATTTTCGACATCAAATGTGAAATGTTAACCAGTGAAACTTCTTAGAGGCTCTGCACCCAAGATTTTTCCTGGGGGGTGGTCAGGAAGGTACCCTCTGCCTGGCATGTACCAAAATTCCAGACTCTCAGAAGAGAAGCAAGTATTCAGCATAAACTATCTTGTTTGTGTAATCAGTTTAGGCACACTGAGCCCACTCTTACCAGTTCTGAGAAGAGTGGGAACACTTCTGATATCCAAGTTTCCAGATGCCAGTCAAGGGCCAAAGTTGTAAGCAGCCATTTCAAAGGATATAATTAGGCCTTCTGGGTAACTCTTTCCTGCAGTGTCTTAATTTCCACTGTGCTTGTTTCCTCTAACACAGTGGTCCCCAACCTTTTTGGGACCAGAGACTAGTTTTGTGGAAGACAGTTTTTCCACAGACTGGGTATGGGGGGATAGTTTTAGGATGATTCAAGTTCATTACTATTATTGTTACATTGTAATATATAATGAAATAATTTTACAACTCACCATAATGTAGAATCAGTGGGAGCCCTGAGCTTGTTTTTCTGCAACTGGACGGTCCCATCTAGGGGTGACGGGAGGCAGTGGCAGATTATCAGGCACTAGATTCTCATAAGGAGCACACAACCTAGATCCCTCGCATGTGCAGTTCACAGTAGGGTTTGCACTGCACTGAAAGTCTAATGCTGCCGCTGATCTGACAGGAGGGGAAGTTCAGGCTGTAATGCCAGCAATGGGGAGGGGCTGTACATACAGATGAAGCTTTGCTTGCTTACCTGCTGCTCATCTCCTGCTGTGTGGCTTGTTCCTAACAGGCCATGGACTGATACTGTTCCATGGCCTGAGGGTTGGGGATCTCTGCTAGAACACAATTTTATCAGTTTTATCAAACATTTTTCCAACATGTACCTTCCAAATTCCTGAAAATGTGTGACTTTTGGAGACTATGCTGAAATAAGCAACTGCTTGCCCTCCACTTGCTGCAGTTCTGTATACATGAAAATATGACATCAAACAGTGCCTTTCAAATCTGATCCATTAGAATTGGCTCCCTGGGACATTCACTTCAGAATGATTGTTACATAAAGCTTGGGTTCATGTAACCCAAGGGAAAGATTAGTGACTTTTATCTTGGATTTGAAAGGGGCTATGACAGACCATTTGCTTGTTATCCCTGGAAAGGGTGCTAAATCAGATATCAGGAGACCCTGTGTATTTCATGGTGAGCAGGTCGATGCAAACTTAATCCCAAAGAGGAAACTGAGAGGCCAAAGAAAAAGGCTGACAAATCCAGTTTCTCAAACAATTAATAGGGACTTACAAACAGAAGCCAGGCCTTGGTGTTGGTAGGACAAGCTGGTGGATCCCTGCACCATTGCCACCCCCTATCCCCACCATACCTTTGTGAAAGATTATATGTGCTTCAGAAGGAATTTTCAAGACAATTGAAGTAATTTGCTTAAGGGCAGGATTTATGGTAAGTACTGTTCTTAACAGTAGATAAAGTAGAAATTTTAGAGGCATTCCTGAAACTGGGGTTAATCAGAAGTCAGCATGGCAGATTATCATGCAAGATGGAGTTGCTTTAGCTTCCACGCTGTGCCTTAGACAGCTTGGGCTGCTATAACAAAATACTATAGACTGGGTGACCTATCAGCAACAGAAATTTATTTCTCACAGTTCTGGAGGCTGGAAGTCTGAAATTAGGGTGCCAGCATATTATCTTCTGGTGAGGGCCCTCTTCTTTGTTTTATCCTTGTTGTATGATGGAAAGAAGGCAGGAGGGTCCCTTTTATAAGGGTGCTAATTCCATTTATGAGGGCTCCACCCTCCCAAAGGCCCTACCTACTAATACTGTCACATTGAGGATTAAGCTTTCAAGGAATGAATTTTGAGGAGGACACAACATTCAGTCCATTGCACTACCTTGTACACGGAATTAGCTCCAACTCTACCACTGACATGTTGTTGTGTCTTTGAGCAAATCATTTTTACCTTTCCAAAACTGAGTTTTCTTTTTTCTTAAATCTTAAATGGGAAGATGTACTATATAATTTCAGAAATAATTTTTAATTTTCTAGTTATTTAGAATTTTAACTTTTAGATAAATGTTTCCTGGTCTGTGTGGATCAATGAGGTTCTTTTTAAATTACTTTTTGTCTCTAGCCTTTAATAGTGATACATTATAGATGAGATGTACAGACTGTTACTGCCCTTAGGGTACTTACATTTTAGTTTTTTCTGCTTTTACAATTTTCACGTCCAAATATAAAGTTGTATCTTACATTAAAAATCCAAAAGGAGAAATTAAGTCATGGACTGAATAGCTTTAATGAAAATAGGTACAAAAGGTGACAGGGCAAGTACTTAATCCCCATTGAACAGAGTAGGACTTGATAATTTAGAGAAAATAAGTAACTTGTAAATGTCTGCACAGCTAATGCAAAGTAGAGCCTAAAAAGAGTGTTGTTCTAATCACTCAACAGAAAGTTCTTTGAGGGCAGATACTGACTTTTTCTTCATGCTCTATCTTCAGTGACTGGAATACAGGAGTAGCTCAATAAATTTTAGATGGATAATAGTTTTATAAACTTGCAAACCTTTTTGAGAGCTTAGCTATGAAAAATTCTTTATTTTAATATTTTACTGTATTTTGATTGATGGTTTTTGTAATTACGTTTAGTGTTTCCAGTTCACCTGGGACCTGGCTTTGGCTGTTAGAGACTTTATTTCTTCTCTCTAGAACTTTACTATGTGCCTTTTTTCTAGCAATTTATACCCTCTTCCTCTCCGTACTGAAGGTTATCTGGTAAACTGTGATTTTTTATTTGGCATCTTAGTCTGCTTTCAGGTGCTGTTCTGGTCTAGAACGCAGAAAAATCTCTCTTTGTCCCTATGCAACCATCGCTGAGATAAAAGCTCTCAAACAGCACTGTTTCAAAGAAATCCTGTAATAGACTAAGATAAAGCAATTTACCATTGTTAAGGAAACAACTTTTAAGTGCCACTTGTTAAAGCACAGGAGGCTTAATTCAGGACAATCGTGATAGGTATAGGAACCAATATAGCAGAGTATTGTGGGGAAGAGAGATTAGGCCTAACTTTGAATACAGAATGGGCAAGTGGTACATTTATAACCCAAGAGCAGGGTGATCAGTGGATGGAAAATTACTAAGAGGAAATATGGAAGTAACGGAGATTCTTTTTTCTTTTTTCTGGGAGTCTCGCTCTGTTGCCAGGCTGGAGTGCAGTGGCGTGATCTTGGCTCACTGCAACCTCCAACTCCCTGGTTCAAGTGATTCTCCTGCCTCAGCCTCCCAAGTAGTTAGGATTACAGGCACATGCCACCATACCCAGCTAATTTTTTTGTATTTTTAGTAGAGATGGGGTTTCACCATATTGGCCAGGATGGTCTCGATCTCCTGACCTCGAGATCTGCCCTCCTCGGCCTCCCAAACTGCTGGGATTACAGGCATGAGCTGCCGGGCAGGGCCACAGGATTCTTACTTAACTCAGGCCAGGGTGATCAGACATCACCTAAGGAGTGATGAAGGATGAGGAACCTGATCAAATAGAGAGGATAATCAGATATCGAGGGTAGAGGATTCTTGCTAAACTGACTTAGTGAAGTTGTTTGCTGCGACTGGATTTAGAAGGAAGAGCAGAAATGGGCCTAGCAGAAGAATCAGAAGCCTGACTAGAGAGATGCCAAGTGAAGAATCTTTGAGACCATTTTCAGTGAAGATCAGTGGCCACACGTTTACAAATCAAAGAGAATTATGATGCTGTCACATTATTTTTAAAAATGCTTTCTATATATCCTGTGCTGACATTTTCTCTTTAATAAGTTAGACTTAAAGTATAGCTCTTCTAGTGCATTTCGGAAATTTTATTTTTGTACAAAAGTTCTTTGTCAATTCTGGAAAATTCTTCAATAATCCTATTTTCAAAATATTTTTCTAGAACTATGTGAAAAAAAGTCACTATAACTAAATTTTTAATGTTAAAAGCACCTACTAAATTATTTTAAAAAGATACACTTAAGTGAATACAGAAATATTATTTCATACTTAAAATATTGTGCATTGACAGCAGGATTCTATCATTTCAAATTATATCTTTGTAATTTCAGTACCATATTTAACTAATTACATTTATAATTTACTTAACTCAACTCTTAGGCATCATAGGAAGAAGGCATTTTAAAGCACCAAGTAATTTAGAGTTTTATGATTAAACCTATTCATACAAGTTTGATGCTTTGAGATTGTGAAAGAAAATGTTAATTAGTTTGTAATTTAAAATACCAGTAGCCTTAAAGGTGTGCTGTTGATATGGTAATATTTTTGGATCACTAGAAGAGATTTTTGAAGCACTAATTTAAAACAGAGAGGATAGAAAAAGAATAATATGTGAAGAATAAGAAAAAAAATTTTGTGGAGCTATAGAAATGACAAAGTGGTAGAGTGAGATATCCAGACTACGGTAGAACTGACATTTTAAATTTATGTTTATATCCGTGTGCTTTAATTTTGTTAATTTTGAATCGGTCATATACTGGCATTCTTTTTGCATAGTTGTCTGTGAGCACGACCACAATATTGCACCTTGCTGGACTCCATTCTTATTGTAGTCTATGTAAGTAATGTCTACTGGAACTATGCAAGGAGAAGCAATTATGGCAGGAACATGCAATTTTATTTGGCATCACAAGATCGTGATATTCTATCATGAGACCTTCTGTAAAAGTTGATATATTTGTAAACATTGTATTTTGTAATAATAATATGGAAGTTGTTTTATTGTGCTCACTATAAAGATTCACCATTTGACCTTTCTGAAACTAGTTGGGAATTAAAAGTAACTCTTCAAAGTATTTATCTTCAGATCTAGCTAAATTTCACACATGAACACAAAGTTACATTTCTAGATAACTCAGTAATAAATACTTTAAGATGTAACGACAATTTAGTTTTTTGTGACATAGCAGTTTTCAAAGCAGATTTAAGTAGTCATTTAAGCAATATATTGTTTTGGCTGAAATGATTTTGTTAATTTTCTTCATTTTCCACTCAATTTTTCACATGAAAGAATATCTAGAAAATTAAGATTTTTTTCTTTTATTTGAAGATAGTTTCTTGTTTATAAATGCTTAACCTACAATAATTTTGTGATGCTGCCAATTAAATGTATCTTTTGCACATTTATTATTTTTTCTCCAGATATTTATAAGTATATGGTATATACCTTTTGGTGATATCAAAAATATTTTAAAAGAAACATTTAAGTAACAAAGAAGTTCAGAAATTTATTTGAATTCTTAGAAATTTTATGAGATAAAAATTAAAATATATTAATGTGTCATAACCATCAATAACTATAAAACTCAAATCATATTCTTAAAAATGTGGGAGCTTTTGTCATGAAGAGTAGAAAGATTTATTTGGATTAATTTATTCAGAGGCACCTAGACAAAACTTAAGACTAATATGTCATTTAAACTTACAATGTCATTTTAGATACTACTAAGTTAATGACGTTTTAGAAGTTATTATCTGTAGTATTCTTATTATTATTCCCTTCTAAGTATTTTAAAATTTCCATTATGATTATTTTCTGATCCCTAAGTTATTTAACTATGTGTTTTTAAAGTGTATGTTTGTAGGTTTGTTTGTGTTTACAAACTTGTAATTTAATTACATTCTGATCAGAGACGGTGATCTATATATGTTTTGAAATTTTTCAAGACTTACTTTTTGGCCTAGAATATGGTCATTATTCATTAATATTATATGTTTGCTTTTTTTCTTTGGCTAAACCCATCATAAGAGTCACCCCAAGATTGGCTGCAAGAGAGTTCCTGCAAGGTACTCCTTTAAACCTTCTGTAGATGGGGCTGGTTGGAATTCCAAAGAAATAAGCACTGAACACTAGGGTGATCTGTCCAAAGCGCAGGGAAACTTACAGTGTGCTGCGCAGTCTTCCAGGCAGATAGCAAGGCAAAGATGTTCTACTTAGGTATGCTCGACCAATGTTAAGGAGTTGGTAATGGAATAATGGAGTTCATATAAGATTCATATGAGTTTAAGGATTTTGGCTCAGAGCCAGGGGGAGTAGACTGGGGGCTGGTTGGGTTGGAGAGGTACTTTCCACATATTTAGCAAGATTTTAATCTCCTACTGTTTTTGAGCCTCAACCTGAATAGCTTTATCAGTGCCTGGGAATGTTCAAGGCTCTGGATTGGTTTACATCCTTTGGGAGAAAACATGTGGCTGGCAAGGTCACAGAGTAATCAAGGCATTTAATCTTTCTAGGTTAGGACACAGAATAAAAGGAGGAGGATGTCAGTGAGGGTAACAAGGTAGGAATGGAGACCTGGAGGGCCTGGTGGGCGTGGAAACCTGGGAGACCCTACAGTACTTGAAAAGAATGTGTATTCCCTAATTAGTGATTGTATGGTTTAGTGATGTACATGAAATTAATTTTGTTAACTTTATTGTTGTACGTTTCTATAGCTGTTAATTTTGTCTAAGTAACCTAATAGTATTTCAAAGTGGTGTGTCAGTCTCTTTTAATGGTTTTGATTTATTAATTTTTCTATTTTTCTCAGCTTGTTCTTTATGTATTTTGGGACTTTTAAATTGTGTACATACAATTTAGAATTGTTATACATTCTAATGAATTTAATGATTTATTATAACAAAATTGTCCTTCTAATCTCTAGTAACAATTTAGTTATATCTTGTCTGAAATGTATTTGGATATTTCAGATTTCCTTTGGTTTGCATTTGCTTTATATATCTTTTTTTTTTTTTTTTCCATTTCTCTACAGACTT
>NW_012106064.1:490607-514369 GCF_000951045.1 Mandrillus leucophaeus | reverse complement strand
TTACTGAAGGATATCTTGGTTGCTTTCAAGTTTTGGTAATTGTTAATAAAGCTGCTAAAAAACATTCATGTGCAGGTTTTTGTTAACTCATTTGGGTTGAATACTAAAGATTGGGATTGCTGGATTTGTTAAGATTTTGTTTAGTTTTGTAAGAAACTGCTAAAATTGTCTTCTGAGGTATCTGTACCATTTTGTATTTCCACCAGGAATGAGTGAAAGTTTCTGTTAATTCACATCCTCACCAGCATTTGGTGATGTCAATTTGGATTTTAGTATAACTAGAGTCTAAAAAATATCCAGCAGACATTTTCTTTTGTATAGCTGAAGAATTATTACATTCATATTTATTTTGATTATTGTTATTTGTCTCACTGTGTCTTTTCCGTTTATATGCTCTACTTTTTTGTGCCTTTTCTCTTCATTTTGAATTGACTAAATTTTGCATGTCTTTGTTTTTTATTCCATTTTCTCTATCTTCTGTTTTGGAATTTATGCCCTCTATAACTATTATTTTAGTGGTTATTCTTGAAATGTACGGTATATAGTTGAAGTATAAGTTAAATTGTAATATAGTACTAGGATCTTAGCACACTTGGATCTGATCACCCTTCTGACTTAATATTTTAATTTTCTTTTTTCAATAAAATCCCTACCATTTAGAAATTATTATTAAATATGGATGTTTTTGTAGATTTAACTTTCATCCTAAAATACAGTTTATTCAGACACAATTGTTTCAGCACTTTGAAGATAATATTTTGTAGTTTTCTGAGGTCTGTTGCTGATGTGAAGGAGTTTGTTACCAGTGAGGCGAGGCTTCATTTGTAGAGGATCTGGCTTTTTTCCTCTAAGCTGCTTTTCACCTCCTCTTTTTACCTGGTTATCTGAAGTTTTACCATGATGTGCCTAAGCATGTATTCTTTTAATTGCTTTCACCAGTTGGACATTTTTTAGTCATTTCTCTTCATGTATAGACTCTTTTTCTTTTTTTTTAACTGCACTTCTAGTTCTCTGTTGAAAGTTATCTTAGCTTCCCTCATTCCATATTGTAATTTTTTCCCTTATTTTTCTATTATTTTTTTCCCTTATTTTTCTATCTTGTTTATGACCTGTGCTCCAACTACGTTAATTTCTTCACTCTGTTTCTCTTCACTGATTCTTTTTTCAGTTCTGTTTAATCTGTTTTTTAAAATTTTCCTCTTGTTTAGTTTTCAATTATTATATTTTTATTTCTAAAAGTTCTGTTTATTTTTTCTTTTCAAATCGCTGGTATTTGGGGAGTCTGTTGTAGTATTTGAGTGGTCCATGATTAATTTTTTTAAGAAAACAACAAAGCAAAAGGTATATTTTATTAATGATAGGTTTTTCTTCCAACTTTAAATTCTACTTAGATAAGTATACATCAAAGATGCTGACACTGTTGTGGCCATTTCAACAGTCATCTACTTAAATTGAAAAATTGGGCATATTGTACTAGTGTGCACCATAATGTCTTAGGTTCTCATTCCAGAATGCAAGAGAGACATAGCAGAAATAACCCATATCAGGGATAGGTTGTGACATAAATAATTCAATATTTTAGCTACATCTTCAGAGATGGTAATAGATATTCTGGTTTGGCATGAGTTATGACATTTTGTGTTATTAAAATTTTTATTACGTTTTACATTTAATAAAATTGGAAATATAATGTGTACATATATACATATTTTAAGTATTTTAAATAATAATTCATATCTAAAATCAATATGGGATTTCTTTGCATAACATATTTAATTTTTAAATACTCATTAGCAGTTTAAAAGTAGATATAGACTTTTTGTTTATAAACAAATTTCTTCAATTTTTTTTTCAATTATATTCAAACAGGCATTGAACCTCTAATTAGAGCATTTTCCCTAATCATATTAATTTTACCTACCTGACTTGCAAATTTTCGTGCATATTATATTTCTGATACACTTCAAGTGTCATCATACCTGTAATTTATTTGAGAATGTTGCATATTTCATTCAATAATACAAAATGAATTACAAATTTTACGATAGTATCAGAAGGCAATCTGTTATAGTCAAATGATTCAGGCCTAGTTTTAAATCATACTTCCTTTTAAAAATAAACAAATCAATATGATCATATGTCAGTTGTTTAGTGTTTCTGGATATCAGTTTTGTCATTTATAAGATGAGGATAATAGTGTTAAAATAAGTATTAAATGGAAAGAAAAGAACCTTATGTAGTACCTGGTACCCAGTAGTCTCCCAAAACATGAAATAGTGATAGTTATAATTATCATTATTATTAATACACAGATAGATGCAAGATTTTATCGTTTGAATATTTTCATTTGAAGGTCATAGAAACCCTACCACAGAAAGTAAAGCATAAAATAAAAATTTCTTCTTCTCTATTTGTTCAATATTATTTCTATGTGTTGGAAGTGAGTATTTATAGCTATTTTCAGGCATAAATCCATACAATAGTGGAATTATGATATAGGTAATGTCTACCTGTGAGGATATTTTAAGTATTCATGTCATTTGTGAGCCACAGTTTCTTTCTTCTTTGGGAAAAACAAGTAGATTTGTTTGGATTTATTGTTCACAGACATACTAATCTATTTTTCTGTCCTCTATGAAGATAATATTTTGTAGTTTTCTGAGGTCTGTTGCTGATGTGAAGGAGTTTGTTACCAGTGAGGCGAGGCTTCATTTGTAGAGGATCTGGCTTTTTTCCTCTAAGCTGCTTTTCACCTCCTCTTTTTACCTGGTTATCTGAAGTTTTACCAGGATGTGCCTAAGCATGTATTCTTTTAATTGCTTTCACCAGTTGGACATTTTTTAGTCATTTCTCTTCATGTATAGACTCTTTTTCTTTTTTTTTAACTGCACTTCTAGTTCTCTGTTGAAAGTTATCTTAGCTTCCCTCATTCCATATTGTAATTTTTTCCCTTATTTTTCTATTATTTTTTTCCCTTATTTTTCTATCTTGTTTATGACCTGTGCTCCAACTACGTTAATTTCTTCACTCTGTTTCTCTTCACTGATTCTTTTTTCAGTTCTGTTTAATCTGTTTTTTAAAATTTTCCTCTTGTTTAGTTTTCAATTATTATATTTTTATTTCTAAAAGTTCTGTTTATTTTTTCTTTTCAAATCGCTGGTATTTGGGGAGTCTGTTGTAGTATTTGAGTGGTCCATGATTAATTTTTTTAAGAAAACAACAAAGCAAAAGGTATATTTTATTAATGATAGGTTTTTCTTCCAACTTTAAATTCTACTTAGATAAGTATACATCAAAGATGCTGACACTGTTGTGGCCATTTCAACAGTCATCTACTTAAATTGAAAAATTGGGCATATTGTACTAGTGTGCACCATAATGTCTTAGGTTCTCATTCCAGAATGCAAGAGAGACATAGCAGAAATAACCCATATCAGGGATAGGTTGTGACATAAATAATTCAATATTTTAGCTACATCTTCAGAGATGGTAATAGATATTCTGGTTTGGCATGAGTTATGACATTTTGTGTTATTAAAATTTTTATTACGTTTTACATTTAATAAAATTGGAAATATAATGTGTACATATATACATATTTTAAGTATTTTAAATAATAATTCATATCTAAAATCAATATGGGATTTCTTTGCATAACATATTTAATTTTTAAATACTCATTAGCAGTTTAAAAGTAGATATAGACTTTTTGTTTATAAACAAATTTCTTCAATTTTTTTTTCAATTATATTCAAACAGGCATTGAACCTCTAATTAGAGCATTTTCCCTAATCATATTAATTTTACCTACCTGACTTGCAAATTTTCGTGCATATTATATTTCTGATACACTTCAAGTGTCATCATACCTGTAATTTATTTGAGAATGTTGCATATTTCATTCAATAATACAAAATGAATTACAAATTTTACGATAGTATCAGAAGGCAATCTGTTATAGTCAAATGATTCAGGCCTAGTTTTAAATCATACTTCCTTTTAAAAATAAACAAATCAATATGATCATATGTCAGTTGTTTAGTGTTTCTGAATATCAGTTTTGTCATTTATAAGATGAGGATAATAGTGTTAAAATAAGTATTAAATGGAAAGAAAAGAACCTTATGTAGTACCTGGTACCCAGTAGTCTCCCAAAACATGAAATAGTGATAGTTATAATTATCATTATTATTAATACACAGATAGATGCAAGATTTTATCGTTTGAATATTTTCATTTGAAGGTCATAGAAACCCTACCACAGAAAGTAAAGCATAAAATAAAAATTTCTTCTTCTCTATTTGTTCAATATTATTTCTATGTGTTGGAAGTGAGTATTTATAGCTATTTTCAGGCATAAATCCATACAATAGTGGAATTATGATATAGGTAATGTCTACCTGTGAGGATATTTTAAGTATTCATGTCATTTGTGAGCCACAGTTTCTTTCTTCTTTGGGAAAAACAAGTAGATTTGTTTGGATTTATTGTTCACAGACATACTAATCTATTTTTCTGTCCTCTATCAACACTAACTTCTATTTATTGATACCACAAATTAATAACTTAATTAATTACATACATATTGATTGAATACATACTTTGTAAAGATCACCATTCCAGGTGATCTCATTATTATGAGACATAATTTTTAGAAGTACAAGAAAGTTTTGTTAGTGGAATAGCAACTCAGTTTAGAATTAGGACTCAGTTATTTCTGAATCTCTTTCAGAAAGTCTTTTCACCACACCATATGGCTTGCGCATGAAATATGGTTCCTGTCCTGAAGAAAGGGACATAACACGTACATATATGAAAAGCTATATTGAATTAAGTGCTTTAGTAACAGTACAAATAAAAAAGGAAGGAAAACTGGGAAAGGGCTGTAAGAAGGCAATGCGTGATTAATTGCTGAATGAGCCACACAGAAAATCATGCTTTAACTATTCAGCGAATGAAGCTGTATCTTTTTTTGTGATTTTATTAGTACTGATGTATGTATATATATCTGGGATATGTCTGTTTTTTATTGGTCTTATAACCCACTGAGACTGTAAGCCCGTATGGGTAGGAAACAATATTTTTATTTTTCTGAATCCCCATGCCATATAACCTTAGGTACAATTGCTGAAGGTGTTTGTGGATTTATTCCACATTCATTATTATTATTCATTTTTGTAAAAAAGAATATTTTGTGAAATATAACTGAATTTATCTTAATACAGAATATTCTTTAAATTATACCATAATTAAATCGATACTGCAACATTTCCAGGTTCCTAACATTTTATCTATACAAAAGCTAAGTTGTCCAATGCATGCTACACTTTCTCAATATGTATATGATTATATTGAATCTGTATTGCCTAATAATGAATTTTTCAGAATTTCAGCCATCAAAATATGTCATACTTGTTTGATCATATTATAGCTTTCATTAATATTATGAATTATATTTAAAAGTGAAAAGATTGTAAGATTAGCTAACAGAAGTTGCAGAAGAGAATGTATTACATGTACACTATATTTTGGAGGAGTAATAACATTTGTATATCATTTTCTATAAGAAAATGCTTTTAATAAGGAGACTTGATCCAAGGACATTATTAAATTTATAAAATTAATAATGTAAGAATAGTATAGAAATTAAAACCTTAAACATTATATTAAAAAAAACTCCCCAGTTGAAGATTAATTTATATTTGAAAAGCACCCGTAAGTGTACAGTTCAATGAATTTTGACAACTATGTGCCTCATAGTTTCACCATATATGTGAACTGCTTATTATTAGGCAAACAACTCAGGACTCCCACTGTGAAGCTTCCTATAGTTCTTTCTCTGTATGGTGTCATCAACTTTGGTACTCTCTCCTGCAAATTTTAGCTTCCCAAACTTCCCCTAATGCTATCTCTTTTTCTTCAACTCTGTGAGACTTCTTGCTTTGCATCTGGAAAGCACTTCCAGTCAGAATGCAACAATGATTTTAGGATCACATATGTATATTTGTTTTCTTCCAGGGATCATAGTGTTGCCCTGCTTGTTTTCATGTCTGAAAGCAATTGTACATTTATTTATTTATGCTTTTTTTTATACCTATGGGAGGGCAAGTGTGGTCTCATTTATTTATGTATTTTTCATGTCTTGCAGCAAAAGTTTAGCATTAGATTTTTATAAAATTTAAACATATATTTTATACATAAATGAGTGTTATTAACATTTGTATAGCTACCTGAAATATGGGCTAAATTGAGCTCATAATTAAGTAAGATATAAATAGGACATGACAGGTTGATTTGTATTTCATATAAATAATTTATTAGATTGTTGTATTTTAAAATCGTAAAAGTTTTAATATAATCCTGGAATCCTTATAGTCCTTTTTCAAATAATGTAGTGAGAGAAATAGACATGTAAGCCAATATAAGGCACGCTAGGGGATTCAACAGTAGGAAGTATCTTTTAGTTAAATGTACACAGAGTTCTTTCAGGGCCTTAAAACATTTGTATATTCTAGCTTAAGGGTCACAACTTTAAGTAGCATCCCTTGTATTTTCCTTTTCACATTTGATATGTCATGGCTGTTCAAACCTGCTGTAAAGATAACTTTTAGGCCCTGATTCTAGAAATTACATTTCCATCCTAACTAGCATTGTGATTTTATGGTGCATTTTGGATAATACTAATTCTGTAACAGTTTTTTCTCAGAAATGTTAGGTGGTCCTGGTAAGCTCCATAGTAAAGAAATTGTTAAACTTCCTTTAACTCAGCATTTTCCTAATATATTTGATCATGAATCCTTATTTAATCAATGCTTACTTATAATCGGGTGCATCTAATGATCTATAACTGTGATTCTCCAGATTTACTTAGTTATAAACCACTTGTTGATCTTGTTAATTGTGAATTCTGATTCAGTAGGTCTGGGGTGGGACCTGAGATCTTGCATTTCTGATAAGCTTTCAGGTGATATTGGTGCTGCTAGTCTGTAGACATCTCTGAATAGCAAGGAACTAAACAATACTTTTGGAAAATATAGGTGAAGTCTTTTGTACATGACACAAAATACACCTGGAGAAAGTAAAACAACTTGTTAATATTATCTGATTTTAGGCTAAAAATTGGGATAAACTAAAAACAGAAAAAACTTTCCAGTCTTTTTAATGAGACTATTGTAACTTTAATAGCAAAACAGGGCAAAGACAGTAGTATCAATAAACGTATAGATCAAATTCACCAATGAATATATATAATTTTTTTTTTTTTTGAGATGGAGTTTCACTGTTTTTGCCCAGGCTGGAGTGCAGTGGTGCAATCTGTGCCCACCAAACCTCCACATCCTGGGTTTAAGCTTAGATTTTCCTGCCTCAGCCTCCCGAGTAGCTGGGATTACAGGCATGCACTACCACACCCAGCTAATTTTGTATTTTTAGTAGAGACGGGGTCTCTCCATGTTGGTCAGGCTGATCTCAAGCTCCTGACCTCAGGTGATCCACCTGCCTCGGCCTCCCAAAGTGCTGGGATTACAGGTGTGAGCCACCACTACTGGCCCATATCTTTAATTAAACTGGGTGATGAAGTCTGGCTTTAACTTGCTTGCCTACTGAGAAGCAAAGATAAAGTTATAGAAGCAAAAATGAAAGACCTTATATGTTTTATAAGGAGCTGGGTGGGTAGAGAATGACTCAAGAAAAAAATATGTCTGATTTGACCCAGAAACACTGAATAAATTGAATTACTCAACAAAAACTACATAAAGTATTAGATCCCAATATTTTTTCAGGCTAGTTTTACTAAACCTTCAAAGAAAAGATAACCCCATTGCCTGCAAACTTTTTAGAAAATAAAAATGAAGAAAGCTACCCTGTTCCTTTTATGATACTCCAGGTAGTATAACCTTGATAGCAAAACTGGACAAGGAAAAGATTACAGGCCAAATTCACTGGTGAAAATATATGGATAATTCTTCTTCCTTTTCCTCTTCCTCCTCTTCTTCTTTCTTCCTAGTTATTGAGAGAGAGTGCTGCTCTGTTGTTCAGGCTGGAGTGCAGTGGTGTGATCTTGGCTCACTGCAACCTCTGCCTACCAGGATCAAGTGATCCTCCCACTTCTGTTTCCTGAGTAGCGAGAACTGGAGGTGCATGCTGCCACACCTGGCTAAAATATTGTAGTTGCTATGGAGGTTGAAAAAAATTTGATAGCATTACATAACATTTTATAGTAAAATATCTTAGAAAGCTATGACAGAATGCCACTTCCCTTATTTTGTAAAATGTATTTGCCAGAATCATATAGTAAGCATCACTGTTAATGATGAATTTGAGAAGCATTTGTTTTACTGTTAGAAACAAGACAAAGATGCAGTCATGATTTCTTTTGGCCAAAGCAATAAAAAAGAAAAAAGAAAACAAGACAAAGATGCAGTAATGATTTCTTTTGGCCAAAGCAATAAAAATGAGGTATACAAATTTGCAAAAATAAAATATTGTTATTAAAAAATGATATTGTTTGTTACACAAATAATTCAAGAAGATCTGCCTATAAACCATTGTGTCTAATGAAAAAGTTCAGCAATTTTGAGGGACTCAAGATCAATATAAAAAAAAATCAATAGCATTTATATATAGCACAACCAATTAGAAAATGTAACTTTAAAAATGTTATTCCTGGTAGCAATACAGGCTTAAAGTGTAGGATTAAATCTTTAATAGTGCAAGGCCATATTCAAATAATAACAGTGATAATTACTAGAATGTTTGGAATGCAAGGAATTTTCTGTGTATATTATCTCATTTAAATCTTTAAAACAACTCTATGAGGTAGGTAATGGTATGATCCTAATTTCCCGTATAAGAATAAGAGACCCAGAGAAGTTAAGTAACTTGATCCAGGTCACACACCTAGTAAAGGCAGAAGTAGTATTCAAATTCAGATATTATGGCTCCATAATCTACTCTCTTAACTAACAGCTCATCACAGATTACCACCACATCACTACCTTACTATATGTGTATATATATCATTTGACCTCTTAAAAAGTTGTACTCAATTATTTGAATTCATGTTATTTCATACTCTATTAACATGGCTTAGACGGTGGTGTGCTGGTAAATTCTCACAGCTGGCAGTTTGGGGCAGAAAGTGCTGAACTGTAACGTTTGCTGATTTCTTTCCTTTTCTTCTTATTTTTGTTAATTTTTAGAGATACAGTGTTACTCTGTTGCCCAGGCTGGAATACAGTGGCACAGTCATAGCTCACTGCAGCTTTGACCTGCTGAGTCAAGACTGAGCTCAAGAGAGCCTTCTGCCTCAGTCTCCTGAGTAGCTGAGAGTAAAGGTGTCCACCATCACACCTGGCCAAAATTTGCTGATTCCATGGTGTAAATATTCCTACTGTCTCAGTCCATTTTTGTGTTGCTGTAAAGGAATATCTAAGGCTGGGTAATTTATAATGGAAAAAAGTTTATTTGACTCATGGTTCTGCAGGCTTTACAGGTAGCACGACACCATTATCTGCTTCTGGTGAGGGCCTCAGACTGTTATTGCAGAAAGTGAACAAGAGCAGGTGTGTGCAGTGATGACATGGTGATAGAACAGAAGCAAGGGGCAAGGTGAGGGGGAGGGAAGGTGCTACACTTTTTTTAGCAATTAATTCTAGCAGTATCTAATTGAGAACTCACACTCATGAGAATGGCACCAATTCATTCATGAGGGTTCCGTACTCACCATCCAAACACTCCCAGCAGGCCCCACCTCCAACACTGGGGATCATATTTCAACATGAGACTTGGTGAAACTAAATGTACCATATCTAAACCATAGCACCCGCCAGAGCTAATTTCAAGCTACCAGTGTGACAACATTTAGCATAGGGAAGAGATGTACATTTAGTTCTTGTCAACCAGTGCAAGCTGGCCCCACTAGACTTAGAATTTATAACAGTTAATTCCCTTGTGAATTAAAGCATCCCTTTAAAGAATGTATATTCACCTGTGAATTTTAAATTTTGAATAGTTTTCTGTGTTTACTTAGGTAGTTTCTGCTATATAACTTCTACTCATCTTCAAACTAATTTGGGTCAATTGATATGATTTTCTGAATTCCAGTAGATATATGCTAAAGAGCCTTTTAAAGGAAAATTCAAGAAGAGAGAATTTTTGACTTTTTTGTAGATTTTGATAAAATTTTTGCTACATTCATAATGTTTGTTAAAACTTTCTAACTTATACTGTGTTTTCATATACATTATATTCTTGAACTTGTAAACATTTCAACATTGCCTCAGCTGCTCTGTCTGGAAAATTAGATAGTTCTGTTTTTTTTTTTTTTTTTTAAAGCAGAGTAAGTAGTAATTAATGTTTTATTTTCCCTAAGTATAATATAGATAAAAGGATGTTATGAGCATGATATGTTATATTTGATGTCATTGTATAAAAATTTCTGATCACACAATAATGATGCTCTGTTAAGCAATTATCTGAATAACTTTTTTTATTGAACTATATACACAGTGAAATACTCAAATATTATGCATATCCATCATTCAGATTGATTAGTACATGTCAATCAATATATGAACATTTTTCTCACTTCATTAAATTTTCTTGTGTCCTTCTTCAGTTGGTATTCCCTGTAGAAGCAAATATCTATCACAAGTTCATTTGGTCTCTTCTAGAATTCAAATAAATAGAATCAGACATTATGTACTGATTGGCTACCTTCACTCAGTGTAATTTGTTTTTTGAGATTTATCTATGATGTTGCTTGTATCAATAGAGTGGTGTATTTTTATTTTCTGATACGATTTATAAAAGCAAAACGAGTTTATCCATTCTTCTCTTGATAAATATCTGTATTATTTCCAGCTTTGGGCTGTTATGAATGAAGCTGCTATAAACATTTTTATACAAGTCTCTTTGTAGACACATATTTTTATTCCTTTGGAAAATAAAATAGAATGTAATGGCTGTGTCATAGGGTAGCTGAATATTTAGCTTTTTAAGAAACTGACAATGGTTTTACAAACTGATTGTACCATTTTCGTTAATTTTTTAAAAATATATTTAAAACTTTGGTGTTAGAAGTACTCATATTTCTCTTGATCAACTCTCCATTGCTGGAGATAATGAATAAATGAGAATCAAGTAGTATTTTTATGAATAATTTACTCATTTTATATTGTAGACAACAAAATTAAGTCTCTGGCAAAATTACAAAAGCAGTGAACACTTAAAAGATTTCTACCTAAAATATACATTTCTGACTTTCTCCTTAGTTATTCAGCATCTTCAGTGGAGTTGGTACTTTGTCATCAATTTTTTACTCTTTGACTATTTGACTACTCAGTTTAAAGCCCAAACATTTTCTAGTTAGTGATGAATTAACCTTAAAATTCTTAGGTTATCAATGATGGTAAATATTATAAATATGTTATTTCTTGTTCTAATTTTAAAGCATTCATGAATATTGTCAAGAGATATGTAAATTGGTGATTTTGTGTAACAGTGGCCAGAAACTATGAGGAAAAACCTGGTTATAAATCTTAAAGAATATTCCATCGTGAAATTTCTAAATTTAGTGACAGTCACTGAAGTTACATACACTTTGTGTGATCAAAAGTCTATAGTAAGTTTATTTGGAAGAGGAATGTGTAAGAAAAAAGGTAGGTATGCATTTAAGCTGTATATTTATTAATTGTTAATTTAGTCATTCATTTACTCAATACATATTTCTTAGATACCTATTATGCCCCAGACACTGAGCCAGGCATTGGGTATATATAGTTTGTTTGTTTTTTTGTTTATTTATTTATTTATTTTGTTCTTGTTGCCCAGGCTGGAATGCAATGTGCAATCTCAGCTCATAGCAATCTCCACTTTTCAGGTTAAAACGATTCTCCTGTCTCACACTCCCGAGTAGCTGGGATTACAAGCATGCCCCATCATGCCTGGCTAATTTTGTATTTTTAGTAGAGACAGGGCTTTGTCATGTTGGTCAGGCTGGTCTTGAACTCCTGACCTCAGGTGATCCATTCACCTTGGCTTTACAAAGTGCTGGGATTACAGGTGTGAGCCACCGTGCCCAGCCTGGGTATATATTGTTTAACAAAACAGATATGGTTCCTAAACTCTAGAAGCCAAGTGGAAAATAGAATAAGCAGAAATTAAAGAAGTAGACATACAGACAAAAAAATTATAAAAACTTGAAATAAATGTTAAGAAGGAACATTATATGAGAGTACTGTGGTTAGAGGATACTTTTGATTTGTATAGAATTTATGTAGATACACTTTTGGGTTAAATCACTATGAGGGGACTATAGATGTATTTCCTTCACTTATGTGTGAAGTTCTCTTATAAATAATAGAATTGTTTTGAGCTTTGTAAGAATTAAAATATAAACATGTGAAATGGAAGTAATATCTAATATTTCTATTTAGATTTAACTGTGTACATTATATACACAATTTCAAGTAGTTTTTCATTGTATGTATTTACTGCTGAATGGATGACAGTGATGTTGAGCATTTTTTACTTCATTGCACTATATTTCTTTACTGTTCTTATCTTCTTTAAATTTAAACAAACCCTGAGGGAACATGGTCATTCTGTGTTGGGCTTGACAGCTTAATAGCTTTGCTGCCACTCTTTCAAGAGAACTTGTTGAATGTAATACAATGAAGTAAGGTTTAAATGATAGCTTCCTTCATATTTTAAGAAAAGTAAAAAATAATTATGTTCTCATTTCATTGGTATGCCATTTCCTTTACTATGACAGTCAATTGCATTCTGCAATGTGAGAGAGTAAAATATAATGCTTCTTAATCTGGAGAGACTGATTTTTTTTAAACTAGAGGTATTTTCAATGCCCGTTATAAGAAACTATAAAAACATTTGAGCAGATATTAAACATTACAGAGAGCTTCAGGATAAATGCTTAAGTTCCTCTTGGTGACTTATATTAGCCCATGATTTGACAATCAACTGTCTAGATGAAAAATAAAAATTCAAGTGTTTAGATGCCTACATACATATAACACATTCGATGCAAACAATCTGAATAATGGGACATTTTAAAAAATAGTTTTCTCTTCTGTTATTATGTTCTCTTTTTAGAAAACCAAATATCTGATTAAGTCATATTATTTTAGAGGGATATTTGAGAAATGTTAAAATGTTATAAACAAATGTTGGAACTTTACTGATGCTGTTATAGAAGAGTGTATTGATTAACCTGCCAGCAGATGTCAAATATAAATAAAAGGCAAGTATTGGACAAATTGTACAGTGACCAGAAGTAGACAGAAACTGGGGATACTTGCATTTGTGTGATTTGCCACCCAATGATGCATGGTGCAGGATGGCTGGAATCTAATAAGAAAGTCGTGTATAAATTCTGCCAAATCCTTTCTTGACCTCTGGACTATGCAAAATGACAACTGAATATTAAAAGGACTTTGCAGAGATTTTAACTGCTGCCCAATATAAGGAAGATAATAATTTTAATAGCCAAGTTAACTATCTACTGAAATGCAAATCACCCTCTTCAGAGGATGATAATAGAATCCGGAGTGTTTGCAAGGTATCCTCCACAATTTAGATTACCTAGTCAAAATTTTCTAGACATGTGAGGTAACAGAAGAATATTAATCATAAATAAAAAAAATGATCAGCATAAATTTACTCAGATGAATCAGATCTTGAAACTATCTGACAAGAACATTAATACAGTGCTTTTAATATAGGACTTAAAGAAAAATATGATTCTGATTAGTGAATAGATGGAGAATTAGAGCAGAGAAATAGAAACTATATCTTAAAAATGGAAATTTTAGAACCAGAAAGTACAAAACTTAAAATAAAAATTGCAGTGGATGGGCTTAACAGCAGGTTAGGAATGGCAGAAGAAATGTTTAATGAAGGTGAAGAGAAATCAATAGGAATTATTCAATTTGAAGAACAAAGAGAAAAAAGGTTTTAAAAAGTTAACATATTATCAGTGACCTGTGGAACAATACTATGAGTCTAGCATATTTGTATTTGCTATTTCAGAAAAAGAGGAGGGAAATAATGGAGCAGAATATAATTTGAAAATATATTTGCCAAAAAATTCTTTTTTTGTTAACAATAATTGATTTTTATATCCAAAAATTTTAGGAAAACAGAACAGGATAAATATAAAGAATACCTTACCTAGGCACATCTTAAGCTAACTCCTGAAAACCAAATGTAAAGAGAAAATATCGAAAATCATTACATTATATATAGAGAAAAGATGACGTTATCACTGACTTTTCTTCAGAAACAAAGGAGATCAGCAGACAATGGGACAACACATTTAAAGTGTTTTAAGAAAAAAAAACAACCTCAAATTCTGCAGTCACTAAAAATATTCTTCAACTTTAAGCTGAAAGCAAGATATGTTTACTTAAAAGAGACTGAGTGAATTTGTGAAGGGCAGATTTGTAGTACAGGAAATGTTAAAGGAAATTCTTCATACTGAGGGAAATTGACAACAGATGGTAACTTTGTTGTATGGGAAGGAACAGAGAGTGGCAGAAATGGTACCTATGCAAGTAATTACATAAAAAAATATTTTAGTTTCTTTAACAGTCATATTAAAACATAGGAGGATTCTATTCATAATTTGGATATAATCAGGACATGAAACTCCATCAATATAAAATATATGAATTAAACTTCATCAAAACTAAATATAAAGTCCCAATTTAGAATGTGATAAGCCATAAACTGGGCAAAATATTTGCAAAATATATATTTCACAAAGGCTTCATCATCCAACCAAAGAAAAAATATAGCTAAAAATATCAGCCAAAGGTTTGAATGTACATTTCAAAAAGAAAAATATGCACATATAAGTAATTAAAATCAGTTGTCAGGGAAATGAGAACAAAAATCACACAGAGACCACTAACATCTTGAATGACAGAAATGAAGAGTGACAACACCAAATGTTGGTTGTTGATCAAAGGATAACATGGCACAATTACTTTCAAAAAAGTCTCAGCATTTTCTTATAAAGTTAAGCAAACACCCACCCATGGCCTAGCAATTGCTAAGCAGTTACTCAATAAAAAATAAAAATATATGTCTTCCTAAATCCTTGCATGTGAATCTTCATAGCAGCTTTACCAATAATGGACCTAAACTGGAACCAACAGAGGTATCTATAAAGAGGGGAATGGATGAGCAATTTGTGCCATATTCATTCACTGGAATACCACTCAGAAATAAAAATAAATATACTAACACAAGTAACACATAGGTGAATGTCAGAAACATGATGGTGAAGAAAAGAAACTAGACTCCCAAGAGTATACATTGTCTACTTCCATTTATTTGAAATTATAGAACGTGCAGAGCTAATCTGTGGTGAAGTCTACAAATAAATGATTGTACAGAGACATGGGAGTGAGGAATACATGAGTGGGCATGAGGAAACTTTATGGAGAGATGAATGTGTTCCTATCTTGATACATTTGTTAATTATACACATAAATGTGTTTGTCAAAATGTATTGATTTGTACACTTATGATTTTTGTATTTCACTGTAAACATTACATTAAAAAATGCAAACAAACTAAAAGAATGTTGAACATCCTTCTAGATATGGCATTAAACTGTGATTGCTACAGAATTGTCACGGTGACTGGGTATACACGTATGAATATTTTAAGCCCACTTGTATATTGGATGGTAGCCATAGCTCACATTCTCAGGTGGCTTCATCAACTGTACTTATGTTGACATAATATTTACTTTGTATGGAGCCTGGAGATTTCATATACCTTGTTCTACTTTGTGATCATATGCCCATTGAGAGGGAAAAAATAAGAAATTGCTATTTTTTTAAAGATGATTATCTAACGTTCCCGGAAAATTAAAGCTATTTTATTTGAAAACAAGCACACTTAAATTCTACATTATAAATTAGTTGTCTCTCTGCCCACTTAATTTAAAAGACAGCAGTGAGAATCATCACTGCTGTCTCCATGTCAGTGATGAGCTGTGAGGACTGAGAGGATTGGGTGCAGAATGAGATGTCACAAGTTTCGTCTGATTCTATCATGGATTTATCATGATTGTATGGGGAACTAACATGTGCAGGAGTCAGTTAATAAATCATGCTTATTCTAAAAATTAGTCAGTCTGCTTCAGAAGTGGAAACTGAATTAATCAATTTTTACCGTTACTCTTGTACTAATTTCAGCCCAGACTCATAGTTGAGAATTATTTAAAAAATTAAGATGATATAACATCGGTTATTCTTAGTAGTTCATTTTTATTCTTTTATAGATGTACAGTGCTTGTTTGAATTTAATCCAGGTTTTACAATTGCATGTATAAAGTTTGAAACACTAAGGTGCCAACTTTTAAGCACATTTTTATTTTTCCTGTGAGAATGGTGCTAAACTCGAAATATTCCAAGTGAACTTATAAAAATAATTAACATGAATTAACTAAGAATCAACTCTTAGTTGTAAGATATATAAGCTTTAAAAGACACTTCACCTCAGAGAATGATTCTGAGATATCTAACCAATATATATATTTCCCCTATAAGCAAATAAAATCCAAAGAATCAAAAAGTTAAATTTTAGATATTCAATTTAATTTCTATATGGATCATTTAAAAATTTCTAGTGAAGTATTTAAATTTATACAGTTACTACCAAAGTCATCAAGTAAATAAATGAGACTTTAAACTTTAAAATTATTGAACTTTTAAAATTAGCTTGTTAAGAAATTGATGGGGTTTTAACATTGTTTTTTCCTGAAAAAAAAATAAGGAAAAATGTGTACGGATATAAAAACAAGTGTTTAACCTTACAGAAATATATAACAGAAAAGGATAATTTAACATAAAACATTTTATGAAGCTGTTGAGTAGTCAGGGTAGCAAAAAATTACACACTTTTGAACATTTGTAAGTTTTTTCATGTGGAAAGGCTTTTAGTTCTTAAAAATTGCTGTTGTTCTCTCATAATTATGTCAAAAATATTTTCAAGATGAGAAACGTATGGCTAAGTTTAATAATTTATGTTAGAAAATCCACTCATCTTTTTATAAACAAATTTATGGGGAATACTTGACATATAATAAACTGAACATATTTAAAGTGTACAATTATGCAGTTTGAACTCATGTATATACATTTGAAATCCTCACCAAAGTGAAGATGAACATGTTCATAACTCCTTTTAATCCCTTTCTCCCATCACTTCCTGTGCCACCTTTTGTTTCTAGGCAGCCACTAATCTGTTTTGTGTTGCTATAAACACTTTCTAGAATTTGATATCAGTTGATTCGTATAGTATTCTCTCTGTCTCTCTATTTAATATATATCAATACTTCATTCCTTCTTATTTATAAGTAGTATTAAATTGTATGTATGCCACAATTTGTTTATCTATTTACCTGTTGAAGGAAATTTGGCTTGTTTTCAGCTTTGGGCTATGAACATTTGAGTATAAGAGTTTTTACAGACATACGCTTTCATTTCTCTCAGGGAGATACCTAAGAGTGGAATGGTTGGATCATATGGTTAAGTGTATTTTGACTTTTGAGGAATTGACAGAATGTTTTCCGAAGTGGTTGTGCCATTTTACATTTCCATCAGCAATGTACAGTATATAAATTCCATTTCCTCCACATTCTCACCAACACTTGTTATGGTTAGTGTTTTTAATTTTAGCTATTATAGCAATGACAGTGTGCCTCATTGTGGCTTTGCATAGAATGATGCCATGGAAAGCAATCATGGAAATTGTTTCAAAAAACAAGTAATCTAATAGGTTAAGGGACAGACAAATAAGCCAGGATTCAGTCTTTACACATGTTTTTGAGTTTATGATTTAATCTCAAGTGCCAATAACCTAAATTTGAAAGAATGTATTATCTGACTTCATTGTTTACAGTCCAGTGGGGAGACAACTGCAAATGAGTCAAAACGTATTTACATTAAGGCAGGGAAAGTATATGCAAAGTATGAAATAAAATCTGGGTGGGGTCAGGGAAGACTTCAGAGGAAAGGTGTATTTTAAGATAAAACTGCAAGTATGAATAGTTTCCTAATACCAGAGAAGCAGATTAGTAATATGTATAAAATGTCTATGCATTCACGAACATGCCATTTTCTTAAAAAAGTGCAAGCAACATATTATCACTGGAACACAAATACTGAGTGTTGGGGATAAAAAGAATTGGGAAGGGAAGAGATCAGAGAGAAAGAAGAATCGATACATAGGATAATATATTTGATCTTGTCTTACTAAGAAAGTTTGAAAAATTCTGAGCAGTGGTGTGTTGCAATTTGTACTATCTACCACATTTTTACAGACTCTCCTAATTCTCTTTCCAGGCATATGATAGGATTATAGTTCCTGATCCTCCTGGTTAGGTAGTCACATGACTAGTTCTGTCCAGTGAATTGTGCAAGGACCGATGCATGTCATCTTTGGCCTCGTGCTGATGCAAGATTCTGCAGAGTTTTCTGTTCCCTCTGGTACAGTGATAGGCAAAAGTCAGTATGGTGGATACTCCATCTCTTGCTTCTTTGAATGACTCTTGTCTCTATTGTGTTAAGCCACGACAATTTGGAAGTTGTTTGTTTCTGTAGCACAGTTAAATCTTTTATGGCTGAGACAGATACTGCATAGCACAATATGCTATTGATTTGATTGGCTTAAGCAATAAAAGAATGGCTGAGATAGATAGGTAGTAAGGCAATCGAATCAGTAGCATATTGTGATTTACCAACAGTACAAAGAGGGACAGAGAGAAATCTAGACTAATGAATCGTATAAAGGATTATCCTTTGGACTTAGTAGTTACGTTGCCACTTGTGATCTTCAAGAAATCTTGAAGGATTTAGTGGAATATTGGAGAAGCAAAGTACATAGAATGGACTATAGAATAAATGGGGTTTAAAGAAGTGGAGACAACTAATGTTGAAATCAGTATCATGAATTAGACTGGCTGGCTATGGAATATCTTATGTGGCAAAATATAAACGTACTTCTTTGTATTGTTTTTTTTACACAATTTACATACTACATTACCACAAAGTGAAGTAAATATAACAAACAAGCAAACAAAAAACCTATGACTACATTTAGTAGTTTGAATATACCAACAGTCTTGGGAAATGAAGGATTCTTATTGGATAATATAGAAGCTGTAGTTTCTGGTTTTCTTTACAAATTCTATCTTTAATTTATATCACAGAAATTCATCATTTATTTCTAGACTTTATTTATTTATTTACTTTTGAGATAGTGTCTCACTTTGTTGCCCAGGCTGGAGTGCAGTGGCGTGATTTCGGCTCACTGGAACCTCCACCTCCTGGGTTCAAGCGATTCTCCTGCCTCAGCCTCCCAAGTAGCTGGGATTACAGGCACACGCCACCAAGCCTGGCTAATTGTTGTATTTTTTTAGTAGACACGGGGTTTCATCATGTTGGCCAGACTGACCTTGAACTTGTGACCTCAAGTGATCCACCTGCCTTGGCCACCCAAAGTGCTGGAATTACAGGCGTGAGCCACCGTGCCCCGTCCAGACTTCACTTCTTTTTGATGCTTTTCCGAACATTTCTAGTTTTCTAAACTTAATGTTTTAGGAGATGAAACAGGAAATGTCTAAGTTCATCTAGCTAACATGCAAATGTAATTAACACTGCAGAATAGACACAACGTCCATTATAGTTGTACTGCAAAGGCAAGGAAAGTCATATTTGCCTTTTTTATTGCCACCTGTATATGAAATATAGTAACTTAATACAAGGTTACTAAATAGCAACCGAGGTAACACTAATGCAAAATGATGGCAAATCTATAATATGGTAAGTGCTGCCAATTATACTATTTCATTCTGAATCACATATAACCTATCAAACTGTGCCTGTCTGCACTTTTAAACATGCTGCTCCCTGAATAATTTTTTTCCATTAAGTTCTTTAAACTTTGAATAATCATCAAAGTACCATGCCATTTTTAGTTTATGGTATATGTAGTCCTAAAGATTCTGGAAGGCCATACAGACTTGGAAGAAGGAAGCAAGATATTTTAGATAGCCTAAAAAGTAACATGGGATGGTTCAATATGGCTTATTTATTACACATATAGTGACAGCGTCAAAATTGTTATTGTGGAATTGTATTAATGTAGAACCTATCCAAGGTTAGGCATTTACAGTAAGTGTTTTATTACAGCAAACGCTGAACTGTACTCCTTAGGGTCAAATCCACAGGCATTTAATTTCAGCAATTGCCATAATAGAGGCATTATGATAATGTCTCAGTCTCTTGGGTACACATAGAGGTTGAATGCTATTATGTTGTTTCTTTTCCTCTCCTTTAAAGCTTTTGTCTATAATCCATACACTGCTTGGAAAAGCAAGAATTTATATCCCTCTTTATTTGAATATTTGGAATTTCATTTCAAAGGCTGAAATGAACATAGTCTGAGAGAAAAAATAATGGGATATTACAAAAAGGGGAATAACTTTCCATATGTTTTAGATTTTTAGACACAAGGGACTCATCATAAGAACCACATGTACTTTTGCTGAGCCCCACCTTCAAAATTAATGAACAGCAAAATGTTTTATATTTCCCATAGGAAAGCTTCAACTCAGTTATTCTGTCACACCATTTTGTTCGTTGATTTGTTATTATTATCTAAAAAGGGCATATTTTAATAAAGTGATAGTCTTTTATCTGATAAATTAATAGGCACGATTACTGTCAGCTGGATGGTAACAGGCTAAGATATAAAGTATCATTCATAAGAGAAACCTGAGAAAGACTGAGAAAGAATGACTGGTAAAAGGGTTGCAGAATCAGGCATGTGGGGTTTATAGATGGAAAAATATGTTCAAGAAGGAGGTAATCAGAGAAACGTATGTCAAGTGAAACAAAAGCAAGTAAACACATACACATAAAGGTAAAATGTCACTGGGTATAGGGTGTAGAATAAATACTAGCAGATGCAGTGCATGTTTTAAAGATTTACTGTGTGTACTTCATCCTTCTACAAATGAAATCCCAGAAAATTATTTTCAAATTTAGTTTTTAGTACATCAGATTTATTTTTCTTTTTATCATGTATGTGTTAAAGATTTGGTATGTGTGCTTCAACTTTCTACACATAGACTACCAAAAAGTTATTTTCAAATGTTGCTTTTATGTTAAAATTTATTTTTCTTTTTTATCAGTATTGATTCAAAAAATTATGGTCAGATTCCCTAGGTCTCACTTTTAAGTACAAATCTCCACAATGCATGATAGTTAATTATCCTGGGGAAGGATACCATAATTTTTTATTTAGTACCATCTCAAGTATTTAATCCGGTTTGCTACTATCCGTTTTGTTGGTCCTTTGTGAATTTTTACTAAATCCTTGATTCTGTTGTGTATAAATTGAAGCTCTATTATTTACCAAGCCAATATGATTTCACTTAGAACACAGTTCCAGTTTGATAAATGAGACTGATTATTCACTGGGAATGCACTCTCTTGGTCAACTTCACCATCTTCCTTTATCAGATTTTGGTTTTGCACTTATTGTTTTGCCCTTATGCTCTTTTATAAATCTAATATTTCAATCAGACATGATAATGTATGTTTAGTAACTCATTCTTAATATTCATATTTTCCCATTTTAAATGAAATTACAAAGCCCTGTTTCATTTGTATATATAAGAATAACATATATTCTGAAATTGGCTGTTACTCAGTTGCAGTTACCAATACTGCAACCTTGACCCCTGAAATATTACAAGTAAGGTCAGAGCTGTACTGTAATACATATACTGCAGAAACTCTCAACCTAGGCTGTGCATCATAATCATTTGTGGAGTTAAAAAAAAAATCCAGTAGCCAGGGTTGAGAACCACTGCATCGGGCTATATTGTATGAGTACCATCTGAGCTCACTATATCATAGAAATCTCCTAAAATATTGATTCCAATCTTCTGCTAGTAAAAGGCAGGGCTAAAGCATAAAAACTTTGTGTTAACCTTAAAGAAAAAAAAAAAGATATCAGTAACATGACTTCACATGGACGAGAGCAAGAGAACAATGTTTATGGATTAGAACAGTATTGTTCTTCTACCCTGTAAGATGTCAAGGTTCAGAAGAACTCATCGCCCAAATTCATTTCAATTTGGACACATCCAAAGATGTGGAGCTGTGAAATACCAGAATTTCTACCCTGGATCTATGCTAGTAGTTCTCAGTCATAGGCCTCATAGCGTTCTTGTCTCTAGTTCATTGTGGAATCAAAAGATAGTTTTTTTGTTGTTGTTGTTTTACTTAAAGAATGACACATTAATTCACAATTTATTGTAGAAAAAGGAGAAAAAATTGATAAGCAAAAGCAATATTAATAATAACGATCTGATAACTAGAAACAACCACACTGTCTTCATGTTGAATAGTCTTCCAGACAAGTGTATTTTCTGGTTAAGAGCACAGACTCTGGAGACATGTTGCCTACTTTTAAATGCTGGCCTTGCTAGTGATGAGTTCCATAACTTTGGGCAAGTTATTTAACTGCCCTATGCTTCTATTTTCTGGTCTGTCCAATGGGGATAATAATACTATATTCTCCATAAGACTGTTATAAACATTAAATGCATTAATATATGAAAAGTTTCTAGAATAGTGGCTTTTACATAGCAAGCTCTTTACAGGTGTTAGGAAAATTATTATATGTGTATACAAATATACGGTTAACAGATACTAGATAAAACCACTTCAGGCAATTTAAGTAGTTACTGAGAATTTCAATGGATATTTGTTCGTCTATGGACCAAGCAATTATTTATTTGGCACTGATTGTGTGCTAGGCACCATACATTTAAATTAACTTCTTTAGGGATGGTATTCAGTTGTACAGATTGTAATACATTTTATTCAGCCAACTCCCTAGTGGTAGACATTATTTTTTTTCAATTTTAAAAATAAGATAAATAAGGCCGCAATGAATATCCTGATAGGTAATTATATGTGCACATCTATTACAAATTTCTAGAAGTTTCTGGGTCAAAGGTGTTGTGCTGGACTCCTGCTAACTTCAGTTTGGATGGCACCAGGTTCAACAGACTGAAGAAGAGACCCAGAAACAGCCACAAGACCATAGAGTTTATTGAGAACTTACATACAGTGGTCCAGTGGCGGTTGGCTGGGTAGCAGAACTGCTGATGCCTTCAGGAAACATGTAATTTATGTAGCATTTTCACTTAACATCCTCCCCCAACAACCTCCACTTGGCAACCTTTTTTTAACCCAAATATTCTGTGGGTTGGGCCAGGGGCTCACATGTTCCTCATAGATAAGGAATGAATCTCTGAGTTGGCCATGCTTGAAAGTCTAAACACATATTCAGATGTGTCTGCCATGTAGCATCATTTCTCAGGGTATGCTTAAGTTATTGCTGTGAGCTGCATCTACTATACAAAAAGGTATGCAGCTTTCAGAGTTTTTTTTTTTATGTATATATACTTTAAGTTCTAGGGTACATGTGCACAGTGTGCAGATTTGTTACATATGTATACATGTGCCATATTGGTGTGCTGCACCCATGAACTCGTCATTTACATTAGGTATATCTCCTAATGCTATCCTTCCCCCTCCTACCACCCCATGACAGGCCCCAGTGTGTGATGTTCCCCACCCTGTGTCCAAGTGTTCTCATTGTTCAGTTCCCACCTATGAGTGAGAACATGTGGTGTTTGGTTTTCT
>NW_012106064.1:471835-489137 GCF_000951045.1 Mandrillus leucophaeus | reverse complement strand
TTAGGATTGTCTTGGCAATGTGGGCTCTTTTTTGGTTCCATATGAGCTTTAAACTAGTTTTTTCCAATTCTGTGAAGAAAGTCATTGGTAGCTTGATGGGAAGGTATTCAATGTATAAATTACCTTGGGCAGCACGGCCATTTTCACGATATTGATTCTTCCAATCCATGAGCATGATATGTTCTTCCATTTGTTTGTGTCATCTTTTAATTCACTGAGCAGTGGTTTGTAGTTATTCTTGAAGAGGTCCTTCACATCCCTTGTAAGTTGGATTCCTATATATTTTATTATCTTTGAAGCAATTGTGAATGGGAGTTCATTCATGATTTGGCTATTTGTCTGTTATTGGTGTATAGGAATGCTTGTGATTTTTGCACATTGATTTTGTATCCTGAGACTTTGCTGAAGTTGCTTATCAGCTTAAGGAAATTTTGGGCTGAGATAATAGGGTTTTCTAAATATACAATCATATCTGCAAACAGGGACAATTTGACTTCCTCTTTTCCTAATTGTATGCCCTTTCTTTCTTTCTCCTGCCTGATTGCCCTGGCCAAAACACGCAACACTACGTTGAATAGGAGTGGTGAGAGAGGGCATCCCTGTCTTGTGCCAGTTTTCAAAGGGAATGCTTCCAGTTTTTGCCCATTCAGTGTGATATTGGCTGTGGGTTTGTCATAAATAGCTCTTTTTATTTTGAGATACATCCCATCAATACCTAGTTTATTGAGAGTTTTTAGCATGAAGGGCTGCTAAATTTTGTCGAAGGCCTTTTCTGCATCTATTGAGATAATCATGTGGTTTTTGTCTTTGGTTCTCTTTATATGATGGATTATGTATTTTGAACCAGCCTTGCATCCCGGGGATGAAGCCAACTTGATCGTGGTGGATAAGCTTTTAGATGTGCTGCTGGATTCAGTTTGCCAGTATTTTATGGAGGATTTTTGCATCGATGTTCATCAAGGATATTGGTCTAAAATTCTCTTTTTTTGTTGTGTCTATGCCAGGCTTTGGTGCCAGAATGATGCTGGCCTTATAAAATGAGTTAGGGAGGATTCCGTTTTTTCCTGTTGATTGGAATAGTTTCAGAAGGAATGGTATCAGCTCCTCCTTGTACCTCTGGTAGAATTCGGCTGTGAATCCATCTGGTCCTGGACTTGTTTTGGTTGGTATGCTATTATTACCTCAATTTCAGAGCCTGTTATTGGTCTATTCGGGGATTCAACTTCTCTCTGGTTTAGTCTTGGGAGAGTGTACGTGTCCAGGAATTTATCCATTTCTTCTAGATTTTGTAGTTTATTTGCGTAGAGGTCTTTATAGTGTTCACTGATGGCAATTTGTATTTCTGTGGGATCGGCAGTGATACCCCCTTTATCATTTTTTATTGTGTCTATTTGATTCTTCTCTCTTTTCTTATTAGGCTTGCTAGTGGTCTATCAATTTGTTGATCTTTTCAAAAAACCAGCTCCTGGATTCATTCATTTTTGGAAGGTTTTTTTGTGTCTCTATCTCCTTCAGTTCTGCTCTGATCTTAGTTATTTCTTGCCTTCTGCTAGCTTTTGAATGTGTTTACTCTTGCTTCTCTAATTCTTTTAATTGTGATGTTAGGGTGTCAATTTTAAATCTTTCCTGCTTTCTCATGTGGGCATTTAGTGCTGTAAATTTCCCTCTACACACTGCTTTAAATGTATCCCAAAGATCTGGTATGTTGTGTCTTTGTTCTCTTTGGTTTCAAAAAACATCGTTATTTCTGCCTTCATTTCATTATGTACCCAGTAGTCATTCAGGAGCAGGTTGTTCAGTTTCCAGGTGGTTGAGTGGTTGTGAGTGAGTTTCTTAATCCTGAGTTCTAGTTTGATTGCACAGTGGTCTGCAAGACAGTTTGTTATAATATCTGTTCTTTTACATTTGCTGAGGAGTGCTTTTCTTCCAACTATGTGGTTAATTTTGGAATAAGTGCAATGTGGCACTGAGAAGAATGTATATTCCATTGATTTGGGGTGGAGCATTCTGTAGATATCTATTAGGTCTGCTTGATGCAGAGCTGAGTTCAGTTCCTGGATATCCTTGTTAACTTTCTGTCTCATTTATCTGTCTAATGTTGACAGTGGTTTGTTAAAGTCTCCCATTATTATTGTGTGGGAGTCTAAGTCTCTTTGTAGATGTCTAAGAACTTGCTTTATGAATCTGGGTGCTCCTGTATTGGGTGCATATATATTTAGGACAGTTAGCTCTTCTTGTATATTGATCCCTTTTCCATTATGTAATGGCCTTCTTTGTCTCATTTGATCTTTGTTGGTTTAAACTCTGTTTTATCAGAGACTAGGATTTCAACCCTGCTTTTTTTTGTTTTCCATTTGCTTGGTAGATCTTCCTCCATCCCTTTATTTTGAGCCTATGTGTGTCTCTGCACGTGAGATGGGTCTCCTAAATACAGCACACTGATGGGTCTTGACTCTTTATCCAATTTGCCAGACTATGTCTTTTAATTGGAGCATTTAGCCCATTTATATTTAAGATTAATATTGTTGTGTGAATTTGATCCTGTCATTACGATGTTAGCTGGTTATTTTGCTTTTTAGTTGATGCAGTTTCTTCCTAGCATCAATGGCCTTTACAATATGTCATGTTTTTGCAGTGACTGGTACCAATTTTTCCCTTCCATGTTTAGTGCTTCCTTCAGGATCTCTTGTAAGGCAGGCCTGGTGGTGACAAAATCTCTCATCATTTGCTTGTCTGTAAAGGATTTTATTTCTCCTTCACTTATGAAGCTTAGTTTGGCTGGATATGAAAATCTGGGTTCAAAATTCTTTTCTTGAAGAATGTTGAATATTGGCCCCCACTCTCTTCTGGCTTGTAGAGTTTTTGCCGAGAGATCCACTGTTAGTCTGATGGGCTTCCATTTGTGGGTAACCCCACCTTTCTCTCTGATTGCCCTTAACATTTTTTCCTTCATTTCAACTTTGGTGAATCTGACAATTATGTGTCTTGGAGTTGCTCTTCTCAAGGAGTATCTTTGTGGCGTTCTCTGTATTTCCTGAATTTGAATGTTGGCCTGCCTTGCTAAGTTGGGGAAGTTCTCCTGGATGATATCCTGCAGAGTGTTTTCCAACTTGATTCCCTTCTCCCCATCACTTTCAGGTACACCAATCAGACGTAGATTTGGTCTTTTCACATAGTTCCATATTTCTCGGAGGCTTTGTTCATTTATTTTTACTCTTTTACGTCTAAACTTCTCTTCTCACTTCATTTCATTCATTTGATCTTCAATCACCAATGCCCTTTCTTCCAGTTGATCGAATCGGTTACTGAAGCTTGTGCCTGTGTCACGTAGTTGTTGTGCCATTGTTTTCAGCTCCATCAGGTCATTTGAGGTCTTCTCTACACTGTTTATTCTAGTTAGCCATTCGTCTAATCTTTTTTCAAGGTTGGGTTCGAACATCCTCCTTCAGCTCGGAGGAGTTTATTATTACCGATCCTCTGAAGCCTTCTTCTCTCAACTCATCAAAGTCATTCTCCATCCAGCTTTTTTCCATTGCTGACGAGGCGCTGCATTCCTTTGGAGGAGAAGAGGTACTCTGATTTTTGATTTTCAGCTTTTCTGCTCTGGTTTCTCCCCATTTTTGTGGTTTTATCCATTTTTGGTCTTGGATGATGCTGACATACAGATGGGGTTTTGGTGTGGATGTCCTTTCTGTTTGTTAGTTTTCCTTCTAACAGTCAGAACCCTCAACTGCTGGCCTGTTGGAGTTTGCTGGAGGTCCACTCCAGAGACTGTTTGCCTGGGTATCACCAGTGGAGGCTGCAGAACAGCAAATATTGCAGAGGGGCAAATGTTGCTGCCTGATCCTTCCTTTGGAAGCTTCATCTCAGAGGGGCACCCAGCTGTATGAGGTGTCAGTCGGCCCCTACTGGGAGGTGCCTCTCAGTTAGGCTTCTTGGGAGTCAGGGACCCACTTGGGGAGGCAGTCTGTCCATTCTCAGATCTCAAACTCTGTGCTAGGAGGACCACTACTCTTTTCAAAGCTGTCATACAGGGATGTTTACATCTGCAGAAGTTTCTGCTGCCTTTTGGTCAGCTATGCCCTGTCCCCAGAGGTGGAGTCTACAGAGGCAGGCAGGCCTCCTTGAGCTGCAGTGGGCTCCACCCAGTTGGAGCTTCCTGGCTGCTTGGTTTACCTACTCAAGCCTCAGCAATGGCGGGCGCCCCTCCCCTAGCCTCGCTGCCACCTTGCAGTTTGGTCTCAGACTGTTGTGCTAGCAGTGAGCAAGACTCCATGGCCGTGGGACCCTCCAAGCCAGGCACAGGATATAATCTCCTAGTGTGCCATTTGCTAAGACTGTTAGAAAAGCACAGTATTAGAGTGGGAGTGACCCGATTTTCCAGGGGCTGTCTGTCACGGCTTCCCTTGGCTAGGAAAGGGAATTCCCTGATCCCTTGCACTTCCCGGGTGAGGCAATTCTCTGCCCTGCTTCAGCTCACGCTGGGTGGGCTGCACCCACTGTCCAACAAACCCCAGTGAGATGAACCCGGTACCTCAGTTGGAAATGCAGAAATCACCCATCTTCTGCGTTGCTCATGTTGGGAGCTGTAGACTGGAGCTGTTCCTATTCAGCCATCTTGGAACCAGGTCTGAGATTTTTTTTATTTACTGGCAAATTACCATTCAGTGAGACTGTGCCATTTATGGTCACACCAACAGTGAGTGAGAATAGAAGGCAAAGATCTTGAGCAAATGTAGTTGACTGAACCATTAGTAATTTCAGAATAACTTGAACATTTTACACCAAGGTTAGCATTCATTAGCTAGGAAGAGCCAATAAACAGCTGTCAATCAAAACGGTTTTGAAAATTTTTAATTACTAAGTTATATTAACTTTTGGTAAACTTTCAGCAAGTGGAATACTAGATTATTAAATATCCAAGCCCTGATGTTTTTTAAACCCTTATTGGTAATAGGGTGGTTGTTGTTGCTGGTTTCTTTTTTTTTTTAAATGAGTCATATATATACTTGAAAATGCCACAAATAAAACATCCTGTTATTTCTTTCATTTAAAGGTGTGTTCTTCATATCTTTACATATTAATTATCAAGGGCCAAAACATCTTGTTTTAGGTCCGTGCTGGATTTTCCCACTGTACCTGAGACAGTAACATTAAGGAAGAAAAGCAGAATTCCTTTTTTAGAAATTAGGCTTATTTTCTAAAGTTGCCTACTGATTATAACACTTATCTCACCCTTTTTCTCTTTTTTGTGGTCCTTCTCAATTGATCAATCAGAACTCTAGATTTTCTTCCATACAGTTATATGCAAAGTTCTATAAGGATATGTTGGTAATCAACTCGACTAGATCTTTCTTGTCCCATCCTAAACATGAAAAAACTATGCAGTTAATTCTTTATTTCAACCATATAGAATTACACAGCTATAACTCTGCCTTTTATCCTGGCATTTAAAAAATGTACCATTTAGCATCTATCCAATAGATAATATTTTAAAAGATACTATATAAGGTTTGCATGGATTTTTTTTGACTTACAGTAAAATTATGAATCCAAGTATAAATATAAATAATCTAAATGTTTAAAAGCTATCTTGAAAAGATAATTAAATTTTAGTTTTTTTACTGATAGATTGTGTCCATCTCATTAGTATTAAAATTTAAAATGTAAGAGTGGCCTTATTGAATGTCAACAAAACACTATCCACAATTTCATAAGTGAATAGAGCAGTGAGTATGGTCCTTTCAGTAGTATAATTTATTACTCTCTTAAGTTCTTGGTGCAAATTTTAACTCCACTATTTGCTTGCACAAGCCATATAACTTATCTAAACCTTAGTGTCTTAATCAGTAAAATAGGCACAGTAACAGTACTCATTTCATAGTTCTTTAGTTTGTTGTTGCTGTTGTTGTGAGGATTAATTGAGATAATGCATGGAAACTTTTATTACTATTTGACTGGAAATAGACATCCAATAAATACTAGCTATTCAGTGAAATGAAAGGGAAAAAAAAAACTCTTAAAAACAGGCTTCCATTAGTATCACATGTTTCCTTTCTCCACAGTTGCTGCTGATACTGAATCCAGAGAGGTGAACAGATTTCCCCTTCCTAATAATACAACCACAGCAACAGCAGCTGTGACTGAGGAGAAACCAGAACTAACATCTCTTCAAGAGGGAACCCACTGATTCACCAGGCTTTATTCATTATCTGAAGGCTGGGAAGGAGATTGATAAACTAAGAACCTTGGCTGATCCTCTGGAGACAGACTGCTCATTAATCTTGAGATGGACAAAGCTCCATAAGCCTTCCAGTGGTCTTCTGACAATACGGCCTTGAATTATATTCTTTTCTAACCTGGCCTTCTGATGTATTTTCTAGGTCCCTAAGGAGGAGGAGAAGGGCAAATAGGGAATTGTGTTTGGGTTGGCTGGACATACAGAAAATGATGGTGCATGTCAGATAAAATCACAATAGACTACACAAATATTTCTGAATTCATCATTCTACAGTAATATGGTAGTATGAGCATTCAGTATTACCATCTGCTATGGCATAATGAGTTCAGAGGGTATCTCTATTGACTCAGGTAAAGGAAAACTTGTCATTTGAAGTTGGTAGCACACCTGATGGATGGAGCATGAAGTGAAAACTTCCCATCATCTTTCTTATAAGGGAACCTGATGCTTGGATTAGTTAAATGGACCAAAACAGAAATATAAAGTTCACCTTGCACACTTAAAGGCCATTGCAGAATTTTTTGATACTATCTAAAGACTTGCCATCATAAAATACATTTTGTGCCTTTTTTCTCTTAGAGAAATTTCAGTCTTTTTATAGTTGTGAATTTCCTATTCTTTAGTTAGAATGAAATTATAGTAAACAAGGCACAGACATCTATAAAGAGTACTTCTCTTTTGTTTTTTATTTAATTGGTTTGTTGGTTTATGAGTTTTGCTGTTTGGGATTTTTGTTTATTGTTTATAGTTTATTGTTTATAGTTTCATTAGTAAGGTTTTTGTTTGTTTGTTTGCCATAATAGCCTATCAGACATAGGTCTGTGTATTTTTCACCAGTTGTCAAGATTTTTATTTTCTTGGCTGAAATGACTTATAAACTTTTATTGTTGCTTTAATGATAGTCTTAAGAAGTGTCATACCTGTGTGAGTTTTTTTAAATGAGATTTCGGCATGAAATAGGTATAGTAGAACCATGCCCCGTGTAAACTGACTGATTGAGAGATATTATTCAATAATTTATTGTGAAGAAAGATGGCCTAGCATTTTGTGTCATACAGGCTGATGGAATTTTGATTTTGGAATGGAGTATTTCTTTTTTAAAGATGAGGTAGTACGCTTTATTTTTAGGCTGTCCTGAAGGAGCAATACCTGAGAAAGGAATTAGAATCAGTAGTTAGATAAGGATTGGGACCTGTGCTCAGGAATGATATACATAATTCTGATATTATAGGACTTTCCCTTAGAGGCTTTTTCATCTTTAGATGATCAATTAGATATTTAAAGTGAATACATTTACTTGATCCCATCTAGAGAGAATGTTTACAATTGCAACATATGAAGAAATCATTTTAGAACTGCAAAGTTGTTGTCTAATTTGGCTCCTCACTAACAGAGATATTTGCTTCAGATAAATTATTGTTTCCATTATTAATCTGTGTAACAATGCCCCTACAACAATTTCCTTAAGCCCTGAGGACTAACTCTAATCCCCTGCATAGGATCTATTATGACCTAGACCTACTCTTTTTTTGCACGGATAAATTGTTTAGCAACAGATTTGAATTTAATGTGTTGAAGTTTGACTGTATTTGCTGTACAAGGTATGTGTGTGTGTGAGAGAGAGGGAGAGGAGAAAGAAAGAGGAAGAAAGGAAGAGGTAGAGAGAGAGTGAGAAAGAGACAGAGGTTTTCAGCCTTCCTAGCTATCAGTTTTCCCAAATCGAACTAACCAATCAGATAATGAGCATGCAGACTGTTCAGACTCACTGTAATCAAGGTTTTCAAATTCTCTTGTAGGACAATCAGAATAGTCAAATATATTCCTTAGATCTTGGATGGTAGCTAATTATAATACAGAGGAGTTTTCATATTAATCTTCCTAATGAATTAATTTAACTATAAATTGCTAAATAAGTTCTTCTTACTATCAGCATAAACTGTCTAATTCATATATGGTATAGTTAGATTCAGCGATGGAGTTTAAATGTATAACAGAGTAACTATTAGCAAATTTTTCCTTGTGGTTAGTACATGTCAGACACTGTTCCAAGTGTTTTATGAGTTTTAGTTAATTCAGTGTTCACTTTTGAGGAAGGCACTGCTATTCATATCTTTATTTGGAAGGTGGGGAAATTGAGGCACAAAGAGGTTTTTGTGTATTTGCCTAAGATCTCACAGCTGTTATATGACATGGGTGGAATTCAAAATCAGTATGGTGTCAGAACCTACTCTCTTAACAAGTGTGGCTATGTTGCTTTCCTAAAAACAAGGGAGAAAGCTGATTTTTATATAGTAAGTAATGCTTCTTATTTAGGCATGTAAGTTAAGATGACCACATACTTTACTCTCAAGATGGTTAATTATAACACTCAAATTCTGGTATCCGAAATCCTTGTATATAGCCTATTTTGGAGTAGTTCATTTTCTCATTCATGAACTTTTATGACCATGAACTAATTTTGTCTCCTCACCTGACACTTACTTTTCTAGTTTGATGGAGGGTAGATGTCCAATTTTTGTCTAAGACACTAATCATATGCAGCATGTTAGCACCCTGAAGAGTAATGATGGGTAAGCAGTAATTGAGACTAACACTGTTGCTTAATGAAAATTGCTACCAGATGCTGGCAGAGTTCTGTGAGGCCTAGCATGTTAAATGGTCATTGCTATTGTGGTTTATTAAATAGTTTACTGAGTTTTTTATTTTCCTGTGACATTTACATGGTTCCAGAATATGGATGTCTGAATTCAATGGTTCACTTGTTTTAGATTGCGAATAGCTAATAATATCGAGGAATTTTTTTCTTTAGTCAGCGGCCTTACTTAATGGGGAAAAATTCCTTATACAAGTTTACTTTCATGAATAATACTTGGGCATAATAATTACCAATATACTTTGGCATAATAATATGCCAAATTTGCTTCCTAAAACTTTAATCCATGACGGGATGCAAAAGCAAACTGGTGAAGTGGTTGGAACATGGTACCACCCCGTTTAAATCCTGTCTTCATTGCTCAATGTGTTTTCATGCCGATTTCTTAACTTCCTCCAAGCTTTATTTACCTCAACTGTCAAATAGAAATTATGTTATGACATCGTTGGGAAGATTTGCAAGGCCTGATACCTCTAATCAAAGAATGATGCTTAGAATAATCTCTAGGCAATTTCTTTCTGACATTTTTTATAGGCTGTTCTTCTTCCTCATACTTTACCTATGTCATAAGGACTACAACATATAGTACTATCCAGTGCCCAACTTTCCTCAATTGAGTTGTGGCTCTGAGTGCTCTGGGTCTTAGTGACCCATACTAGCTAACCAAAGAAGGGCCTGGAGGGACTGTGATATTGCATAGTATTTTTCAGATCCGACTGCTAATAAGAATCACATAATAGGTCATATAGACTTCCAGGTCCTTTCCTTGGAGGTTCTGGTTTAGCTGGCCTAGAGTGGGGTGTAGAAATATATGTTTTAACCAGAGATCCAGATGATTTCAATGATAAGGGGAAATGTAGAAAGAAGTTTTAGAGTTGATGTATCTGAGTTGAAATCCTACTGCCACTTATCAACAGCTAGGTGGTGATTTAGCTTTTTGTGTCCTAGTTTGTAGGTGGTTAACATAGATGGTAGTTCCTTTTCTTATATTTTTGCTGATGGAGTCCAGAGTAAGTAAACTTGCAAGTGGCCAATTCCTTGCTTCATTACTTGATCATGTCTCAGCAGTTTCTAGAGGTATGCTGGTAATATTTAACAACTCTCCAGAATAGCAAGCCCTATTTTTGCTTATTTCTGTTTCATAAACACTCATCGTGGCCATTTTCTAGCTACCAGTATTCAGTCACTAAATGCATAGTTGAGAAGAGATGTACACATTCAGGTCTCATGAGCTGGAGGGAGCCACTCCTTCCAGCCACACCTCACATCCATCAGTTTTCTCTTTCTCCTCTCCCTCTGCCCGCTTCTTGTCTCTTTTTTCCTCTCATCCCCCTATTTCTGTCCCTTTCTGTCTTAGTTGTAGGGCTACTTTCTTGAGAAAGTAGAATAAGTTATATCATTTCTTCATTAATTGTTTTATAAAATGTTTACTGAGTCTCTACTGTGTCAGACATCAGAAATGCATAATAGCTTTTTAAAGTTCAGCCTGTATGCTTTATATTTGGCCAGATAAGTAACACAGAACGAAAATCATGCAACTTGCGGGGAGAAAAGGCTATCCTGGAAATTAGCAATTGAGCTCCCAACACTTCCTATCAATCCTTTTCTTCATCTCATCTTTCTGCATGCTCTCTCTTTTCTTTTGTCCTGTACTTTGCTCTACTGGCTATTCTCTTTCTTTCCACTATAAACTGGCAGCTTCTCCTCTGTTGCTTTGGCCTCATACATGGTCAAGTCTCTACTATCTTAAGAAAACAACAAAAACAGACCAGGCACGGTGGCTCACGCCTGTAATCCCAGCACTTTGGGAGGCCGAGGCGGGCGGATCACCTGAGATTGGGAGTTCGAGACCAGACTGGACAACATGCAGAAACCCTGTCTCTACTAAAAATACAAAAAATTAGCTGGGCGTGGTGACACATGCCTGTAATCCCAGCTACTCGGGAGGCTGAGGCAGGAGAATTGCTTGAACCTGGGAGGTGGAGGTTGCGGTGAGCCGAGATCATGTCATTGCACTCCAGCCTGGGCAACAAGAGCCAAACTCCGTCTCAAAAAAATAAAAAATAAAGAAAACAACAAAAACAATATTAATAACAAAACTGCCATGACTCTGTCAGGTCACTATAAAATCTTATTCCTCTACACTTAGAATTCTGGAAAGAGTAGCTTGCTCTTTGTTTTTACTTCCTCATATTCTGTTTTCTATCTTTACCATTTTTCTTCTGCCCTACTACTTTAGTGAAATTCCTTCTGGTAAAGCCAAGGTGCCAATTGCAATGAGCACAACAAATTCCTTAACTTACTGGGCCTCTCTACTACCATTGATGCTGCTAATCCATAACTCCTCGACTATCTTCTCTCACCCAATTTTATGTATATTATTGACCTGCTTCTCTTTAGCTCTCTGACTATATTTCTAGTCCCTGACTTACTCACTGTTATTTTGTACACACTATTTCAGTGGTTCTCAAACTTTAGCTGTATCAGAACCACCTGGAGGGTTTGTTGAGTCAGATTACTGGGCCCAGATTTTCTGATTCTGTAGGTTTTGGGTAGAGAATGAAAATTTACTTTTCTAACAAGTTTCCAAGTGACCCTTCTAGTCTCAGAACTGCACCTCAAGAATATACTGAGTTCCTCTTTTACTTCCTGCCCTTAACTGGTAACTTGGTCTGTCATTTAACTCTTCTTGCTAAGTACATTGTTTCTAAGTACATCTCTTTTCATGGTTTTGATGGCTTATACCATCTGACACTAAAAATGTTTATCTCTTGTGACCTCATGGCCAATTTAGATTAGGATATCCAACTGTATGCTGGACATCTTTTATTAAATGTCCCAAAGGAATGCTTTGCCCATGGCCAGTCAGTGATGGAGGTGAAATTTGAATCCTGACTGTTTGACTCGAATGCCCCTGATTTTAACCATTAACTTCTGTTAGACTCTCATCCTTCTTATGATTTCTCTAGTTCGGGACCTTCTATCTCTGGGAAGATGAAGCTTTCTGTGTTGGAGGCACCCAACACTATCCCGAGTTCACAGGAGGATTCACAAGACTCTATATAGTGTTGTATTTGTGGCCATAATTTACTATAGTGAAAGGATACCAAACAAAATCAATATGCAAAAGGTGCATTGGGCAGAGTCTGGAAGAAACCAAGTGTAGGAGTCTACTCTGAGTGGATTCATACAGCACATGCTTAATTCTTCCAGCAATGACTTGTAACAACAGGAGTCTTTTGGGGAAGCTCATTAGAGATTTTGCCCAGGGTTGTCATCGTAGGATGATCACATAGGTACCCACTGCCTAACACATAGCAACATTTTAGTCTCCCAGAAGGAAAGCAGGTGTTCAACATAAACTATATTGTTTTCATACACAGTTCAGGCATAGTAAACTATTTTTTATCAGTGAATGCTTGGAACTCTCCTGAAATCTATGTTCCTAGACGTCAACCAAGGGCCAACCTTGCAAGCAGGCCTTTTGTAAGGATAGCAGTCTCAGGCCTTTTATGTTAACCATTTTCCGTACCTTCTAATGAGCCTTTCCATGTACAGTATTTTCCTTTCTCATTTTCATCTCCATACTGCAGCTGAATGAGGTATTTAAAATGCAAATCTGGTCTTATCCATCCTTGGCTTCAAACCCTTTGCAGTGCATCTTTTCTAGTTCTTGATAAACGGAATAAAAGGGGTTCATTGGGAGAAGTTTTTGGGAGCATAATTTGTACTGCAATTAATGTGCTGAATTTTTTATGTAAGCTATTCACCCACTTATTTTAATGTTAAGACACAGAGGAGTTTCCCACTGAATGCTGTAGTTGAGAATCCCTCTTTTCTCCACAGCTCATATTCCAGACAGATTTGATCTTTCTTAACTTTGAATTGACTTAACAATTAAGTTTTCTTTTCATAGCACTTACCACTTTCTCTCTTGTATTGTCGGTTTTTTTTTTCTGTACATGTCTCACCTCTATATTATAAGTCTTTGAGTTACAATCTTTCTCTTTATTCCTCAAATTAATCTCCAGTAATTCAGTATTTACCAGTTAGCTTTCAATAACCATGTTGAAGAACTGAATAAACTTGACTAAAAATGAAAAATAATGATCTGTACTTTATTCTGATAAAGTTACTTACCTAGTTTTCTTAGTAGCCGTTGGTAAACATCATTTAAAATAAAAATCCTAATAAACTAAAGGAAACCTAATAGGAATTCAAGCAGAAATTAATTATGAGTCCTTATTTTTAAAAGGTCTGGTCATAAACTGTGAGTTAGTATGACTAGAATTAAGTGTATTTGTTTTTACTCTGCATCAATTTTTAATTATTTAGAGCCTTTTATATTCATTTTCTCCCTCTAAAACCACATTTCAGTGGAAATTGTCACTTAATTAGGTCTGTGCTAAATAATATACACAGAACTTATTTTTAAGATTAAGTGAAAATGGTAGATTTCTCTTCAGCCAAAGAAGCCCTGTTATTTCTTGGTATCAGACACTTATTATTAATTAATTAGTTCTCTGAAGTGGTATGCTGGTATGTTTTTAAATCAGTTAAGCAAAGACATACTCCCAGTGTCCTGATAAAGAGAACCATGAAAATGTATAATTTGTTCATGATAAACAGCTTTTAGTGTCTATCAGATTTCCAGTAGTAACTTAATAATAGTAAAATTAAGGGCTTTTAGATTTGGACAGCAAAAGTTAACCAAGGAGATGTCGACTTAGACATTACTATAGAAAATAAGTACATAGATAGGTTAGCAAATTGATATACTTAGGAAGATATACTTAGCCATCATATATTGCTATCATATTTGAAATGCTAAGAGTGCAATATTTAACTTTCATGTCTATTATGTGTTGAAAAGTCTTTTGTGGATATACCATTGTCATGTGTCTGTGGCAACCATAAGCATGCTGTCTCTCTGTGGCTACAATATGCAGATGTATGGTAACAGCCCCATGTACCATTCTAATGGTGCCTTTTCTAGTCTACTGTGACAAGTAATTCTACTCAGCTTGTCAGTGATGACAGCTGAGACTTTTTGCTTAGATGCCTTGACAGTGCTTGTACTAAACAGCCAGAGCCATACACTCCATTAAGTTTCTATAAAATGAACTGCTTGCTTCTTGCTGTTTTGCTGATAGTGGCAGCAGTTGTAAGCTAATCCTCTCCAGTTGTGGATTGCTCGACTGAGTGCTTTCACTCATCAACAAGTAGTAGATCTCATAGTTTTAGTAGAGTGGCTACAAGGTTGATAGCTATGATAGGCAGACATAATTTATTTCAACACATTTCTAAAATGGCTATTTACTCTAAATTAGGCTGCAAATCTGTCCCTAACTAGGAGAAAACTGACTTTTTAGATGGTGAAGTAATTGGTGGTTCTTCCCCAACACATAATTATTCATAGGCTCTTGGTGCAAAAGACATAAATATGAGAAAGGTGTGTCTCAGAGTAACTATGTCTACTTGTAAGTGTGTGTGCACCAGTAAAAGCCACATGTTCCCTAATATGTAAGAGTACATTTAAGAGGAAATAAATCAGTATCCTTCAATATCTTAAGCAAAGCTAGATCATTAGAAATACTGATACCTGATTATTTTCAAATATATGGGAAAATATAACTTTTACTTTTTTTTCTCTTTTAAATAGATGATGATCCATTTAGGCTGTTTCTTATTACATTTATGCATTGTATTAAACTCTTGTGTTTCTTTATTCTTCTCCTTCCCCTGCTGCAAAACAGAAATATGTATGATAATTCTTCTCTAGGTGTTACAAAGACTGCTTTCATCAACAAATCCCTGGCATTTGACCTGAAAAGCAATGAAAGCCTTAGTGCTCAATTTTTAGGCAGTTTTTCTATTCTATCTGACATCACTGGGCATTATCAATAATGGAGTAAGTCTTTTGAAGAGGACAAATAAGGACAGAAGTGTTTACAAAGCTGAGCATTAGACTTGACAGAAAGTTTAAGAATTCAGTGCTAGCTTCAAGTAACTGTAGATAGGAATAGCATTATTTATAATATTCTATATAGTGTACAGTATTATTTACAGTATTCTATTTTTTCAAAAAAATTAATCCTTTGTAATATACGATAATCCCTTACAATGTCTCCTTGGATTTTTATGCCGCACAACACTTTAGTGAAATAAGAAAGTTTCAGTGTGGTTTCTCAATACAATTTTTTTGCAGATAAAACTGATAATATAGATTTGGAAATTAAGCTGTGCTCAGAGCTTTTCAATCTTTAGCATGGGGATTAAACACATTTTTGGTAGTATATGAGGAATTCTTTTTTTAAATCTGAAAGCGATTGTATTTAGAGAATTCAAGAATAGTTGATCAAATACAGTTGGCCAAATTACCTTTTACAATATACCTTCAGTGACATATGTATTTCAATATATGGCTATATGGTTGTCAGATATATACACTGATTGATTCTCTAATTCCCTAACTTCTCTAAAGTCTTGGATTATAATTTAAAATTTAAGATTTGTCTTTGAACAGTCAAATATAATTCTTATTTAAAATTTTTAATTTTTGTGAGTACATGGTAAGTGTGTTAGTCTGTTCTCACACTGCTATGAAGAAATACCTGCGACTGCGTAATTTATAAAGAAAAGAGGTTTAATTGGCTCATGGTTCCACAGGCTGTACAGGAACTATGGCTGGAGAGGCCTCAATAAATTTTCAATCATGACAGATGAGAAAACAGGCATGTCTTACATGACTGGAGCAGGAGGAAGAGAGAGCGAGAGGGGAGGCATCAAACAATTTTAAACAACCAGATCTCGTGAGAACTCTATCATGAGAATAGCACCAAAGGGGGAAATAGGCTCCGGTGATCCAGTCACCTCCCACCAGGCCCCAGCTCCAACACTGGATTACAATTCGACATGAGATTTGAGCGAGGACACAAATTCAAACTATATCAGTAGGTATATATATTTATGGGTTACATGACATATTTTGATACAGGCATGCAATGCATAATAATCACATCAGGGTAATTATGGTATACATCACCTTGAGGATCTGTTCTTTGTGTTTCAAACAATCCAATTATACTCTTTTAGTTATTTCATAGGAGTGCAGATATCTCTTCCATATACTGATTTTCTTTCTTTTGGGTGTATACCTAGGAGTGGGATTGCTGGATCATATGGTAGCTCTATTTTTAGTTGTTTTGAGAAACCTCCAAACTGTTCTCCATAGCAGCTGTACAAATTTACATTCACACCAACAGTTGTACGAGGGTTTCCTTTTTATCCACATGCTCACCAGCATTTGTTACTGCCTGTCTTTTTGATAAAAGCCATTTTAACTGGTGTGAGATGATACCTAATTGTAGTTTTTATTTGCATTTCTCTGATGATCAGGGATGTTGAGTACCTCTTCATATACCTGTTTGCCATTTGTATGTCTTCTTTTGAAAAATATCTATTCAGATCTTTTGCCCATTTTAAAATCAGATTATTATTATTATTATTATTATTATTTGCTATAGATTTGTTTCAGCTTCTTATATATTCCAGTTATAAATCCATTTTCAGATGGGTAGTTTGCAAATATTTTCTCCCATTCTGTGGGTTGTCCACTTTGTTGATTGTATCCTTTGCTATGCAGAAGCTTTTTAACTTGATGTGATCCCATTTGTCTATTTTGGCTTTGGTTTCCTGTGCCTGTGCAGTATTTCTTAAGAAGCTTTTGTCCACTCCCATGTCCTGGAGAGTTTCTCCAATGTTTCCTTGTAGTAGTTTCTTAGATTGAAGTCTCAGATTTAAGTCTTTAATCTACTTTGATTTGATTTTTGTATATGGCAAGAGACGGGTCTAGTTTCATTCTTCTACATATGGATATCTAGTTTTTCTAGCACAATTTGTTTAAGAGAATGTCCTTTTCCCAGTGTATGTTCTCAGAAACTTTGTGAAAATGAGTTCACTGTAGATGTGTGGATTTATTTCTGGGTTCTCTATTCTGCTCCACTGGTCTATGTGTCTATTTTTATACCAGTGCCCTGGCATTTTGGTTACTACAGTTCTGTAGTATAATTTGAAATTAGGTAATGTAATTCCTCCTCATTAGCTTCGCTGAGCATAGCTTTGTCTATTCTATTTCGTGGTTTTATATAAATTTAAGGATTGTTTTATTTTTCTATTTCCATGCAGAATTTCATTGGTATTTTGATAGGGGTTGCATTAAATCTGTAGATAGATTTGGGTAGCATAGATATTTTAACAATATTGATTCTTCCAATCCATGAACATGGAATATCTTCCCATGTTTTTGTGTCCTCTTCAATTTCTTTCATCAGTTTTTATAGTAGAGAACTTTCCTTCTTTGGTTAACTTTATTCCTAGGTATTTAATTTTATTCGTACCTATTGTAA
>NW_012106064.1:464826-468230 GCF_000951045.1 Mandrillus leucophaeus | reverse complement strand
TTTTTTTTTTTTTTTTTTTTTTTTTTCCTTCCTTGAAGTGCTCCCTTTAGCGTTTTTTTGTAGGACAGATCTGGTGTTGACAAAATCCCTCAGCTTTTCTTTGTTTGGGAAAATCTTTATTTCTTCTTCATGTTTGAAAGATATTTTCACTAGATACACTATTCCAGGTTAAAAGTTTTATTTCCTTTAGCACTTACGGAATGCTGCTCTCTCCTGGCCTGTAAAGTTTCCACTGGAAAGTCTGCTGTCAGATGTAATAGAGCTCCACTGTATGTTGTTTTTCTCCTCTTGCTGTTTTTAGGATCCTTTCTTTATCCTTTGGGAATAACCTTTCTTTAACCTTTGGGAATTTTATTATTAATTGTCTTGAGGTAGTCTTCTTTGGGTTAAATCTGCTTGTGTCCTATTACCTTCTTGTATTTGAATAATTATATATTTCTCTAAGTTTGGGAAATTATGTTATTACCCCTTTGAATACACGTTCTGCCCCATCTCTTTCTCAACCTACTCTTTAAGGCCAACAACTCTTAGATTTGCCTTTTAGAGACTATTTTCTAGATCCTGTATGCATGATTCATTGTTGTTTATGCTTTTTTCTTTTGTCTTCTCTGTGTATTTCCAAATAGCCTACCTTCAAGCTCACTATTTCTTCTGCTTGATCAATTCTGTTATTAAAAGACTGTGATGCATTCTTTCATATTCAAATTGCATTTTTAGCTCCAGAATTTCTACTTGATTCTTTTTAATTATTTCAATCTCTTTAATTTATGTGATAAAATTATGAATTCCTTCTCTGCAATATCTTGAAATCCTTTGAGTTTCTTCAAAACAGCAATTTTGAATTATCTATCTGAAAGGGCACTTACCTCTGTTTCTCTTAACTTGATCCGCGGTACCTTATTTAGTTCATTTGGTAAGGTCATGTTTTCCTGGATGGTCATGATACTTGTAAATGTTCATCTGTTTCTGGGCATTGAAGAGTTAGATATTTATTATAGTCTTCATAGTCTGGGCTTGTTTGTTCCCATCCTTCTTGGGAAAGCTTTCCATACATTTGAAAGGACATGGTGTTACAACCTAAGCTGTATCTGCATTAGGGGGCACCTCAAGCCCAGTACTTCTGTGGTTCTTGCAGACTTGTACAGGTATACCTTGAAGGTCTTGGACAAGATCCAGAAGAATTCTTTGGATTACCAGGCAGAGGCTCTTATTCTCTTCCATTAGTTTCTCCCCATCAAATGGAGCCTTTCTGTCTGTTCTGAGTTGCCTGGAGCTGGGAGTGGAGGGACAAAAGCTTCCATGTGGCCACCATCACCAGGATTGTACTGGGTCTTGCCCAAGGCCTGCTGTAACCACTCCCTGAAAGTCATCTCTGTTTTCTCAAGGCCCTGGGGTTCTACAAGTAGCAGATTGACAAGCCAGCCAGGCCTTTGTCATCCCTTCAGCACAGTGAATTTCTGCAGGCCCCAGTTGGGTTCAGAGATGCTGTCTAGGAGTCGGAGACTAGAGTTAAAAACCTTAGAAATCTATTTAGTGTGCTATTGTAGTGTGGCTGAGCTGGCGCTCAAACTACAAGATGCAATCCTTTCCACTCCTCTCTTCTTTCTAAAGACAGAAGCCTTACTCCATGACCACTAGTACTACAGGACAATGGGGACAACTGCCAGGCTACTGCTGATGTTCCCTTAAGTCCCTGGGGCTCTTCTGCCAGCTTGTAGTGAGTGCTACCTTGCCCGAGACTCACCTTCAGGGCAGTAGGCTCCCTTCTGGTCCAGGGCAGGTCCCAAAATGCCATCTAAGAGACAAGGCCTGGAATCAGGGCCCAAGAGTCCATTTGGTAGTCTACCCTTCTGTTGCAAACTGGTACTTAAGGTACAAGGCAAAGTCTCATTTACTTACCCAAGACCCACAGCATACTACCTGGGTATTGCTGCTGGTTGTTCAGGGCTCAAGGGCTCTTTAGTTAGCAAGTGATGAATCTTGCCGGGACTGTGTTATTCTCTTTAAGGCAGCAGGTTCCCTTTTGTCTCAGAGTGTATCTAGAAATGCCATGTGTGAGTTTGTTCCTAGAAAGGGGGTCTCAGGACTCTGACTGATGTCCTATCCTGCTATAGCAGAGGTGGTATCCAAAATAGGAGACAAAGTCCTCTTCACTCTTCCCTTTCCTCTCCTCAAACAGAAGGAAAGGGTCTCTTTTGGAGTTGTGAGCAGTGCAGTCTTGGGTTCAGGGAGGGTTAGCACTAGCATTCCCATAGCTGCCCCAGCTGGTGTAGTTCAAATGTCCCCCTTCCCCCATTTACTGGCTCTGAGCCCAGCTGAGCATTAGTACTCTCCTAGGAGTTGCAGTCCTTGTATCCTTATAGCCTTGACTACCTTTCAAGTTTATTTAGAACTCCAGGGCACTTTGTCTTGTGGTGACGAGGCTTGCAAGAACTGAAGTTCCAACCACTGAGATGGGCGATTCTCCTCTGGGTAAGGCTGGTTCAAATGCTTCTTCCATGGTTGGACATCAGTTGAGTTTGGTCTAGTTTTGCTTTCTTCTAAAACAGGGCTGCACTCAGTCCAGTGCCATGTCTCACCACTTTTGTGCTCTCCCTTTCCCATGCACTGAGATTTCCTCTCCACACCACACTGCCACTGTCAAGGGATGGGCAAGAGGTGGCATTGATGATTCAGGACTGTTTGTCCTACATCTTTTTTTTTTTTTCCTTTTTTTTTTTTTTTTTTTTGGTGAGAAAGAGTCTCACTGTATTGTCCAGGCTGGAGTGCAGTGGCGTGATATTGGCTCACCACAACCTCCACCTCCCAGGTTCAAGTGATTCTCCTGCCTCTGTCTCCCTAGTAGCTGGGATTACAGGTATGCACCACCACTCCTGGCTGATTTTGATGGGGTTTCACAATATTGCCAAGGCTGATCTTGGACTCCTGACCTCAGGTGATCCACCCACCTCAGCCTCGCAAAGTACTGGGATTACAGGTGTGAGCCACCAGGCCTGGCCCATTGTATGTTTTTCTGTTTGAGTTTACCATGTACCTTGCAAACACCATCTTATAACCCATTATTTTAAGCCGATTACAATATAACACTGTTTGCATAAAAAAACAAATAAAAGTAAAACTAATACAAACTCTATACCTTAACTTTATCCCTCTGCTCTTTAACTTTTGTTGTTTCTGTTTATATCTTATTGCACAGTCTATGTCTTTAAAAGTTGTTCTTTTTTTGATTGGTTCATTTTTTAGTCTTTCTAATTATGATAAGAATACTGCACACACCACAGACACAGTGTTATAATATTCTGGTTTTCTGTGCACTTACTATTACCCGTGAGTTTTGTAGCTTCATTTCTTTTTTCTTTTCTTTCTTTCTTTTTTTTTTTTTTGGTGAGAAAGAGTCTCACTGT
>NW_012106064.1:414990-456984 GCF_000951045.1 Mandrillus leucophaeus | reverse complement strand
ATCTTCCTCCATCCCTTTATTTTGAGCCTATGTGTGTCTCTGCATGTGAGATGGGTCTCCTGAATACAGCAAACTGATGGGTCTTGACTCTTTATCCAGTTTGCCAGTCTGTGTCTTTTAATTGAACCATTTAGTCCATGTACATTTAAGGCTAATATTGTTATGTGTGAACTTGATCCTATCATTTTGATATTACTTGGTTATTTTGCTCATTAGTTGATGCAGTTTCTTCCTAGCCTCGATGGTCTTTACATTTTGGCATGTTTTTGCAATGGCTGGTGCTGGTTGTTCCTTTCCATATTTAGTGCTTCCTTCAGGATCTCTTGTAGGGCAGGCCTGGTGGTGACAGAATCTCTAAGCATTTGCTTCTCTGTAAAGGATTTTGTTTCTCTTTCACTTGTGAAACTTAGTTTGGCTGGATATGAAATTCTGGGTTGAAAATTCTTTTCTTTAAGAATGTTGAATATTGGCCCCCACTCCCTGCTGGCTTGGAGAGTTTCTGCTGAGAGATCTGCTGTTAGTGTGATGGGCTTCCCTTTATGTGTAACCCGACCTTTCTCTCTGGCTGCCCTTAAGATTTTTTCCTTCATTTCAACTTTGGTGAATCTGACAATTATGTATCTTGGAGTTGCTCTTCTCAAGGAGTATCTTTATGGCATTCTTTGTATTTCCTGAATTTCAATGTTGGCCTGCCTTACTAGGTTGGGGAAGTTCTCCTGGATGATATCCTGCAGAGTGTTTTCCAACTTGGTTCCATTTTCCCCCTCACTTTCAGGCACGCCAATGAGACGTAGATTTGGTCTTGTCACATAATCCCATATTTCTTGGAGGCTTTGTTCATTTCTTTTTCCTCTTTTTTCTCTAGGCTTCTCTTCTCGCTTCATTTCATTCATTTGATCTTCAATCATTGATACTCTTTCTTCCAGTTTATCCAGTTGGTTACTGAAGCTTGTGCATTTGTCACGTATTTCTCATGTCATGGTTTTTATCTCTGTCAGTTCGTTTATGGCCTTCTCTGTATTGATTATTCTAGCTATCTATTCTTCTATTCTTTTTTCAAGATTTTTAGTTTCTTTGCGCTGGGTACGTAGTTCCTCCTTTAGCTCTGAGAATTTTGATCGACTTGTCTTCTCCTCCGAACTCATCAAAGTCATTCTCTGTCCAGCTTTGATCCCTTGCTGGCGACGAGCTGCATTCCTTTGGAGGGGGAGATTCACTCTGATTTTTTAAATTTCCAGCTTTTCTGCCCTGCTTTTTCCCCATCTTTGTGGTTTTATCTGCCTTTGGTCTTTGATACTGGTGACGTACTGATGGGGTTTTGGTGTGGGTGACCTTTCTGTGTGTTTGTTTTCCTTCTAACAGTTTGGACCCTCAGCTGTAGATCTGTTGGAGTTTGCCTGAGGTCCACTCCAGACCCTGGGTATTAGCAATGGAGGCTGCAGATGATAGAATATTGCTGAACAGCGAGTGCTGCTGTCTGATTCTTGCTCTGGAAGCTTTGTCTCAGGGGTGTACCCCGCTGTGTGAGGTGTGAGGTGTGAGGTGTCGGTCTGCACCTCAGTTGAAAATGCAGAAATCACTCATCTTCTGTGTCGCTCACGCTGGGAGCTGGAGGCTGGAGCTGTTCCTATTCGGCCATCTTGCTCCCCCCTCTGTCCTACATCTTAAGTACCTCTTTCAGTGATGTGAATTTAAAACCAGGTACTTTGAGTGCTCATCTGATTTTTGTCTCTTATGAGGGTATATCTTAAATTTTTTCTGTAGATATTTGTTAAATTGGTGTTCTTGTGGAGGTGATGATAGGTGAAGCCTTCTGTTTTGTCACCTTGCTTCTGCTTTTTGCTGTTGTTGATTTTTAAGAATTCTTAGTGTATTATCTTTTTCCTAGAATGTCTAAACTCTGAATTAGTCTCCTAAAGGTGGGGAAGAATTTTATTCAACTGAGATGGGGAAATTTTATACTATAATGAACTGTTCTCCAGTACGAAGTTCATTAACTCCACAAATTACATAGCCAACAATTAGAAACCTAAAAGCCATAATTTTGAAATAATTTAGTGCTCTGTAATAGTGCATTTAGTTCACATAGGTGACTGTTTTTCTGCCGTATGCCATTTTCTAGGCGAGATTTCTATAGGGCAAGGAAAATTATCTTTATTATTATGGTTAGAAGGAAAGTTTTCATGAGTTAGAAAGTGTACCCAAAAAGGCTTGCCCACGGGCCCAGCTGCATTTTAAATGTGGAGGTAGATGTTAGACTACTTTAAAGATTGAAGTGTTTATCCTTACTTTTAAGAAAGACTGGGAACTGGATCTGAGCTATCCTTCTTTCAGGCTAGAGAGCCGTCTTCTAATGATGGTTTAGATAGTGTTCCACCAATCTCTCTGCCCCAAGCTCTCTGATCTATTATGCCTTTAACAAAACATATTCTTCCATACATTTACAACATCAATTATTTTGTTCAAGACTTTTTGGGCACTCTATAAATACTCTGAGACTGATAATCTGGGTATGGGGGGGCAAATTAAGTACTCTTTTAGTAGAAAACTAGTCCCCTTATATTCACAACCATCTGCTGATCATTCACTTTGAAATGTTAGTTCTTTCAGCAATTGATAGAGGTGGTTTTTCTTCCTGTATTCCTTCTGTTAACAAAAATGGATTAGAAGAGTGAGGGAACGCAGGAAACAGTCACAAAGCAGTAGCACTATCATTGGGAAGATTTAGAAGGGTATTGCTTGGGGTATTAAGGAAAATTGTTTTTTAAACTTTCTTCTAATGAGCCTGAGGAAAAAGTTGTAGGAGAATTGGGTTTTCTTTTCTTAGGGATCTATATCATTGATTATTTTAGCAAAGTTTGTGTCACCTTAAAGTGACCTCTGTATATGATCTTTTTCTCTCCCTCTCCCTCTGTTCTCCTCTTCCTGCTGCCTCTGTCTCTTTCTCTTGCTCTCTCTCTGTCTTTCTCGCTTCCTTTTTACTTTGGGATCAGTACGAGGAGTTTAACTATAAATTTTAAAGTGAGAGAAATACATAATATGTAGGAGGCACTTAAAGTTTACTTAATAACTGAGTAAACGAATCCATGGTTTTTATTTTATTAATTCAAGTTGTAGTGCTGTACCTTAGAAAGAGGATCTAGAAAAATGAAATTAAATTCCTATACAGTACATTGAAAGTGTTCTATAGAAGGTTAACTCCAAAGCACAGAAGTAAATCTGAACAACTTATTTGCACTTAAATCCATTATTTAGCAACATAAATTCCCTGTGAATATAAGAGGACTAGTTTTCTTCTAAAAGAGTACCTAATTTGCCCCCCTGTACCGAGATTATCAGTCTCAGAGTACTTTTAGAGTACCCACAAGGTCTTGAACACAATAATTGATGTTGTAAATGTATGGAAGAATATGTTTTGTTAAAGGCATAATAGATCAGATAGGAAATATAAAATGATAATTAACACTGCTTTTTATTATGGCATTTATCCAAACACTTTAGATTACACTTAAGAAAGAGACAAATATATATCAATGTAAGGTACTAGAAGTGAAGTTGGGAGCACACTGAAGACTTTTGAAGCATTATACCTTATTGTAATTTTAGGTTGTTATTTAAAAAAGTAAGGTACTTTTTTGACACAGGCTCTGAACAATGACCAACTGTTTATACATCTAGTTAGATTTTTCACTGGTATTCTGGGAACATTCATTCAGAATCACTTTGAATTAAGCTGGCAGTTGCAATTTCTAGTACTAAGAAATGTATGTATATTCTCTTGTAGAATAATATAGGAAACTGTGTACTATTGTTAATTTCTTGAATACACACTGGTCGAATATTCTGATGCCAAAATCACATGAGTTTTCTTATCCACTGTATCTCTATTTGGCAACAGCTAAGAAAAATAAATACTAGTACATCTTCCACTAACAAAGCTGATGCAGTAAGGGCAAGCTGCATCTATGATAGAAAAAGTGACTTCCAGAGATTTGAATGTAATATAACAGTTAGATGTTCTTTATAATAGAAATATGTCTGGTTTCTATTCTTGGCATCTTGATATTCTTGATTACTTGTATAGAAAGTTAAAACTTCAGTATATACAGATTTACATTTTTATAAGTTGAATTATGTATGCTTGTGTATACCTGTTATATTGTTTTAATATTCATTAAATCTTAATAGTATGTAAAATAGTAAGCATAGTTGGTCTTAATATGGAGGTTAAGGAAGTGACTAACATAATATGATTTGGAATTTTTAAATCATTTAGTTAACTTTGTCTGGGTATCAAATACCCTGCTAGGGCCCAGGAATACAAAGATGAATGAAATATACCTGCTGCTTTAAGTTACTAAATCTAATGCAAAAGGCTATTAGTCAACTAGTTTAGCTAGTCGAACAGGTAAATTTGATTGACAAAATGCAGCTCAAATTTTCAGAATATTTTTCTATGCTTACAGAATAATTCACTTAACATTTAAAAAAAAATATGTCTGTTAGGTGCCAAACTCTGTGCTACCTGTTTCCTTTAAAAGAACTCTATAGGAGAAAATATATCATAAATTTAGTCATAGTGATCTCATTACAATTCCCATTTTAATTAAGATTTTATTGGGAATAGGAAAAAATGATACATTTACAGACAAATTGTACAATTTAATATAAGAAAGTATATGGTAGTAAAATATGCTTCATACTGGAAAGAGTTTTTAGATTACATGGGATTGATTTGACCCATCAATTCAATTTTGGGAAGTAATAAAAACAAACTGTATGTAAATAAAGGAATTGATCAGAGTCCAAAAGAGATGATCTTGACATTCTTAATTAGACCTACGTCTAGAGAGTCATTTTTCTTCTATGATAGATAATGATAAAGCTTGTTGTTCACTGAAGAGTTAAATGAAAAAGGCATCTGTGGTGATGCATAAATTGGTGCTGATTTAGCAGGTGCAAGATTTAGAGCTGATTTACCAAGGATAATTTATACACTGGGTGGGGAATGGACTTATTTTTTTTCCTTTTAATGGAATTTAAAAATATTTCTGTGTAATTTTGTTTATATACTTTAAAATGTGATCTAGCTATATGCTATAAAATCTCTAAGATGAGAATACATGATATGTGAACTTATCCTCTATAAAGGATCATAACTATTCTCCATCTTCACAGAGGTTAAAAGAAAAGGACAGCATCTTAAATTGTAGAAGGAAGAAATTCTTTTAGATATGAAGAAGAAATTCTTGACAGCATTAAAACCAGAACTGACTATCTAAAGAGGTTTTAAATTTTTCTTTTTGGATGCCTTTTAAGAATGTAACAGATAGTAACTCAACATAGATGGTTTAGGTATAGCCATTTCTTGAAGGGTATATACAAAATGATATCCAGAGGTCAGTACTGCTCCATAATTCTGTGCTTTCATTACCTGTTTTAAAATTTGTTCCGTAAATTGCTTGTCCACGTTTAGTAAGCTGCTGTATTTCCTAGGGAGAAGGTTGAATAAAGATTCTCATAAATTCAGCAATGCTGTATTGTGGCAAAAATATATAAGTAAAGAATCAAAGTATTAAATTCTGTCAAGTCTTTATTATCTGCATACAGTGGGGCCTTAATTTTTTTTCATTTACTCTGCTTAACTGAGTATTCTAAACATAGATAAGATTTTGTTTACTGTAACACAGCAGAAGAAAAGGTTTTTGGCTTAAAGGAGTTATTTCCTGCCCTGAGGAGTACAGAAACTAACAAGCTCAGAACTCACCCTTGGATTAATCTACTGAAAGTAATCAAGAATCATGTGACCATTTCTGCAATGTTATAGGTTGAGGAAGAGTGAAATCTTTTTCTGAGTCAAAACTGAAGTTTTCCTTATAACTTCTACTTTATTTGGTGATCACAACCAAATATAAGTTCAAAAGCACTTATATATAAGTTGAATGGCTCAATATAATTTTTTCTAGTGTCTTTTCTTCGCGCAGCTACTTTAAGACTGAATTTTATAAGTGCTACTTTGGTTATAAGATAACTATTTAAAGAAAAGTATACATTATCTTAGGTAATTGTAACAGCTTTCTCTATTAACAACAGTTTTAGAAGCTAACAACAATTTTTAGTAAAACCACATTCAAAACAAGGATATTTGAGACTAAAATAGGTACAAGAACCTTTCAATGATTATGACAGAAAGCTTACAAATAAATAATGTGTCTAATTCTTTAAAAAAATTAATGCAGAAATGGTTCAAATTAACATCAACAAGTTACCTTTTTACACGGGTCAAGGTTGAAGCTGAAGTAAATCCTCATAGATATTGAAATTAGATTTATGCCAGTTTTTACTAATAGGAGACAGATGGGTAGATCACTTTGCTTCTGCTCTCTTGTTACAGATGTTTAGTGAAATTGTTGAAATTTAAAAATCTATTTTCCCTTTAAATGGTCTAAGCAGGGTTTTCATTTATACATTACATCTGAAATTAGCTTGAACCACCTTTTCAATCCTAGCACCCTGGGTTTTCTTGACTTTTCACTGTTGCCTTTCTATCTCTTTGTATTTATAGTTGGAAGGTTGATGCCAAATTTTATAAAACATGTTCTCTTCCATGCTGAGATCCTCTATGCCAACAATCTCCCTGGAGTGTGTGCTTTAGTAATAAGCCCTGAAAATGGGAACTGATAATGGAAATACTGGCAGCCCCTTTACAACAGGGGTGCTAGCCTGTTTCTGTAATTAGGAATGTAATTTGAAATAAGAGATGCTTTTGGTCTTCAATTTCAAGCCATGAAATGAAAGGATTTTAGTTTGTCTCACTTTTGGCAAACGGCAAATTTCAGTAACACTTCAGCTTCCTGAGTCTGGCTACAAAGAACCTGTTGTTTGAATGTATTTTCAAAGCGTCCTAACTGTGCTTTCTTAATCTATTTGTAACCACAGCTTTCTTTTTGAAAATAATTTCCCTGATTGTCTTCTTAATATTTTTAGGTTTTATTTACTTATTTCTCCCCACGAATCCCAGACTTCCGTGTGTTGTCTTCTATGACATAGAATAGCAAAATAATAGTAACAATAGTATTTATCAAATAGTTATATACTGTACATTATGCTAGGTGAATTACATGTATTTTTCATTGAATTTTCTTGTCAGTTCCATACAGTAGACACTATTATTACTTCCCATCTTACGTATGAAGGAAGCACAAGCGTGTATCTAAAAAGCGATAGAGTCCATATTCTCTATCACTGTGCTGTGTCACCACTTTATATTACAGAGTACCCAAATCCACAGGTAACTGTTTTACTTAATTCAATGTTAAACTCCTTGGTCATTTATTCATAGCCATCCTCTTTCATTTGGAAATATTAATTAACACCTACTCTGTGCCTGACACTTTGGAAGACTCTGGGAATATAAGGATGAATGAGTCTAGTTCTTGTCCTTGAGATGCTTACAGATGAATTAAATAAAACACAACAATGCCTACAATCATAACTATCAAAATGGGCACTGATTCACCCCATGTACCATTGCAAATGCACAGGGGTGCTGTGAAATATTTAAAATTTTTATGGGAAACACAGCAACACCTACTGGATATTACATGAACTACTTTCAATTTTTGTGTTTTCTTTTTTTTTTTTTCAACTGGCTACTAAGTTAATAGGGCATTAACACTTGTGGAATTGTTAAGACCTACTCATTTAGTAAACAGAACTGATACAGATTTCTTTTGGCCTAGAATATTGTGAAAAATATTACTAAGGACACTATTAACAGAGAACATTTAGGAATCTCTGGCCCAAGGAAAGATGTTTGATATTTTTATCAGAGCAATTAAAGAACCCTTAAACAAAACTGAACTAGGGAAATCTTGTAGATACTCAGGGTTCAGGAGAACAAAATGGGACTGTGAAACTGGTTATGAAAGTGCTATTCAGTTGGGTACACATAAATACTTATGTATTTTACTCACAAAGATATTTAAATAAATCTCATTTTGGTGAGCTTGAGTGGTTTCAGGATAATAGTTGTTTTGAATCCAAATTATAAAAGATTTTTAGGAAATAGGTCAAAACACTCTGAGTGAGCTAATGACATGATTTGGCTTATGTTTAAATAATAAAAACATAATAGGCTATCAATCTTATATTTGAAGATGGCATTTTTGACACTTTATTTTACTGCTTCTAACCTTAGGTAAACTGAATGTACTGACTAGGAAGAGCATATTATGCTGTCACCTTAAGAATATATAATTATAGCATCTCAGCAGATGGGTAGACATCTCATAGAAAAATAACTGTAAATCTGAGGGAGAGATGTATTTGACAGTCTAACATCTCCACATTTCTAGTTTCCTTTAGTTCAGAATTGCCACAAGCTTCTCTACTAATTTGAGGCCTTGAAGCACATTGAAATTGCTAGCAATGTTCCCGTAGCTACCTTTTTCATGAAAAGATGATTATGTGATGCTAAGAGGATTTGTTGACAAGAGGAAAAATTTTTATTGCACAAGTCTGCTTTCAAGGAAAAAAAATCAATGGAAAATAGCAGTTGGATCATTTTCTGAAAGATTAGAGAGATTATCACTGGGACTTGATCCACCCTCTTAGAGCTAAAATTTAACTATACTATTTCTATCATCAAGTGAAGGACTAAAGGATGTGAAAATATGAAAGCTCCATTAGGGATAATATATGTAGTATAAAATAATATACATGAAATAAATGATGACCCTTGAGGTCTACATATGCATGTATGAAGAGTTTGGTGGCATTATAGAAAAGATCACTTTAATTTAGAGAAAAGGATCAGGACTCCACTCTTGTTTCTGCCATTTATTTAGAAATAGAACCTTAAACTTGTTATTTTACCCCCATTGGCTCTGGGTTTCCACAACTAGAAAAGAACATTGCAGGAGGGAGTAAATGAGACAATCCAGACAAAATGCTATACTTACGGCAGGGCCTTGTATGTAATAAGCAGAATGAGTCACATTTGACTGCTGGTAAAAGAGTCACTAATGAGATGTAAAAAATAGAAGCTTATTTATTTATTTATTGTTGTAAGAAACATGTGAAAAAGTTGCAGTCATCATCCAGTAGGTTGTTTCATAATTTCATTAGCATTCATCTGTTTGCTTCTCCATCCTGACAAAGGACTCTCGAGATCTCATCCTGATTTAAGCACTACCCATCACACTCAGATTGGATGCAGGAAGCAGGAGGAAAGGGAAAAAGAAAAGGAGAGCATGTGATAGCTGTCTATGATCCTTTAGATGAGGTTACCTGAATATTATATTTAATAATTTGTTACTTTTTTTTGCTGTAACTTAATGACCTGGCCATGCATAGATACATAGATAGTCTAGAAAATGTTTCCTCTTAGCTAGGCAAATGGATTTCTGGAATAAAATAGAGCCCTGCCTGTTACAGGGTCTTCTTAGAATGAAGAGGAGGATAGGCAACTCATGGTCTCTTGCTCTAAATATTATTCATTTAATATGAAACTTTATTTCTTCACCTCTAAACTAAGTATATCTGTTTTCTTGGATTGATAAAAGGATGAAGTGAGATTATATGTGCCTATCAAAGTAATCATTTGTTAAAGAAATACAAGGACACTGATGTTTAGATTCTAAGGTATCATTTAGCATCTACTGTTGACCATTGAACAACACAGGGGTTGGGGCACCAATCCTAATGCAGTTGAAAATCCACATATAACTTTTGAATCCCCCCAAATTTTACTACTAATATAACCTACTGTTGACCAGAAGCCTTACTGCTAGCAAAACCGTCAATTAATGCCTATTTTGTATATGTATTATATGCTGTTTTAACAAACTAGATAAAAGAAAATATTATTTAAAAATCCAAAGGAAGAGAAAATGCATTAACTGTACTGATTTATCCATATTGTAAGTTTATGTCATTTGTTTAATAAGAGGAATCATGTGTCTGAAATGGTGGGCATCCCTAGGGGCACTTCGTATGGGTCCCGTGGTGTTATTAGAACACAATGAAAAATACGGAAGAACTGCGAGAGATCACTTTTTACTGGAACACACAATTTACTGGAGAGATGAACTGTTCACATGGAGATGATCAGCATCCACGGCAGTTTAGGCAGATACTTGGAACACTTAAGCTTACTGCAATAGCGAAAGGAAGTGGCTGCAAAATTATTACATAATATGTACTACAGTTAATTTATGCAGTAATGATTTAATACTGCACCTTTACATTTGTTTACATTTCTCTGACTGCCAATGGCACCATGTACAGTAAGGGTTCGTGTGTGTAAGTTAGTAAGTTTCAACTTTTTATAATAGATTTGTGTATATTTTATGGTACTAAATGATAGAGTAGTATATACATGCATTTTATGCATTTGTTACATACCTTTTTCTTACTTTTAAAAATATTTCTAGGCTATTTAGAAATATTTTTAAAATATTTATTTATATATATTTAAATAAATGGTGCAACTGTGAGTTTTTTTTTCCAATTGTTGCATACCTGCAAAACATTTTGCAATATATTTATTGAAAAAAATGTGTGTACCCATGCAGTTTAACCTATGTTGTTGAAGGGTCAACTATGTTGTCTCTTTAAATTGCTCTGATTTCTAAGTGTATAGTCAACTTCTTGAATATTTTTGATGCTCTTGTTATCAGAAACCACACAGATTCAGGAATCTTATTAATGGATTTTTATAGAAGGTGATTCAAAATCTCCTTCTATCATGTAAATAGGAGCCAATTCACTTTATATAAAACTTTGCAAAGTGCAATCCATCCAAAGTTACTTGGAAAGTAGGGTGATCGATTTAGTCGTATATTTGCATTAGCATTATGTTTAACAGGAAATAATGACAACTCGAATGAAATTCACTTACAATAATATTTTACTAAGCATAGTTTAAAATATCACTCAGAAAACACTTAGATGTCTTATTTTAAGATATTTTAAAATGTTTTACATTTGCTTAAAATTTTACAATTGAGGAAACATTTCTACATATACATCATATCTCATTTCCTTATAATAATAATTCTGTAAGCTTATACACTTAAAAAAATGGCAGAAAAGTAAGAAAAACTGCTCAAAGACCCACAGGCCATTTTAGAATTATAATATTAATTCTGGTCTTCTAAATTCAGTGCACGTTGCATTACATGACAGTCTTGTCCATATTTAGCAACAGAGATAAAAATATTGGCATCGGGGCTGGGTATGGTGGCTCACACCTGTAATTCCAGCAGTTTGGGAGGCCAAGGCAGATGGATCATTTGAGGTTAAGAGTTCAATTCCAGCCTGGCCAACATGGTGAAACCCTGTTTCTATTAAAAGTATGAAAATTAGCCAGAAGTGGTGGTACACACCTGTAATCCCAGCTACTTGGGAGGCTGAGGCAGGAGAATTGCTTGAACCCGGAGGTGGAGGTTGCAGTGAGCTGAGGTCATACCACTGCACTCCAGTCTGGGTGACAGAGCAAGACTCCATCTTAAAAAAAAAAAAAAAAAAAATGTTGGCAACATGTGGAGATTGGACTACTGTGATCTTATGTCATAAACTGTTCATTTCAAAATAACTAATAGTTCCTTAGATTGTAAGCTCTAAAAGGTAGGATTAGGATTTTCATTTGTAACTTTGAAAGTGCCTTGTTAGTAGTCACTCAAATAATTTTTGAGTGCTATTTATTTAGTCTTTCAGGCTATTAGCCAATAAGCATTATTTGAAATTAAATAGTTTATTTGAAACACTGTTACATATTGATGTTCACAATGATATTTTTAATTTAAGAAAATTAGATTCTGCCTTCTCTTTAGAAAGTATTTTTCTGTTGGTAGATTTTTCATGTAGAGTCTGAAGTGTAGTACATATTTATAAATAGAATGATCTAGATAATGTCCTCAGAATTCTATTGCTATCTCTCTCTCTCTCTCTTTTTTTTTTTTTTTTTTTTGAGACAGGGTCTTTCTCTGTCACCTGGACTGGAGTGCAATGGTACAATCATGGCTCACTGCAGCCTCGACCTCCTGGGCTCAAGTGATTCTCCTGCCTCAGCTTCCTAGGAAGCTGGGACTACGGACACACACCACCACTCCCAGCTAATTTTGGTATTTTAGTAGAGATGGGGTTTCACCATGTTGGCCAGGCTGGTCTCCAGCTCCTGTGCTCAAGTGATCTGCCAACTTCAACCTCCCAAAGTGTTAGTACTACAGACATAAGCCACCATGCTTGGCCTATAAGTTTCTTTGATGTAATGGCTGTACACAGAAAATTCAAATCATTACTTTTTGCTTTTTGTGATAATCATGTTATGACTAAAAGCAAAAACCCATAAAGTACTGAAAATTTGGCATTTTTTCTTTTGCGAACATTTCCTTTTTGTAAAATAACACTAACCTAAAAAAAATCCAAGTGATACAAAACATTTCAGTTTGAAATAAAATACTTAAAGTATTATTTTTAAATCCTAAATAATCGGAAATGTACACAAAATACTGAAATACATTTATACTTGTGAAAAATGTCCAAGTAGAAGGAATAGTTAAATAATTGACATTATATCTATATGATGTTACCCAACTCTCAAAAATAATGCTTTCAAAGAATATTTTATAACAAAAAAATGTTCACAATATGTTATGTTGAGAAGTGATGCCAAACTGTATATACATTTAATTGCCATTGGGGTTTGTAGAACTATTCACACCTGTGCATGTATACATACTTTATTTGAAAAAAAACTGGAGGACCATTCTTCACAGGGTCAGTATCTTTAAGTTGTGGAGCACAGGTCGAGTCATTTTATCATTTATGCTTTTACATATTTTATAAATTTCTATAATTAAGAGGTATTCAAATATGAAATAAAATGGTTTCATTTCACTAATTCAGATGTATTTATTGTGCACAACTAGACATTCTTATGCATATGTATAACAATAGATTTATTTATTTTTGGTAATCTGACCAAAATGCGGATCATGCACTGCATTGGATATTTTTATAATTTACTATCCAATTTCCTTTGAAAAGATTTAGTAATGAGATTTGGGGTCAAAGGGTAGAGTTAATTTTAAATTCAGATATACTATACAGTGTCATAAAAAATTCTACCAATTGGCCAGGCGCAGTGGCTCACGCCTGTAATCCCAGCACTTTGGGAGGCCAAGGCTGGCAGATCACGAGGTCAGGAGATCGAGACCATCCTGGCTAACACGTGAAAACCCGTCTCTACTGAAAGTACAAAAACTTAGCCGTGCGTGGTGGTGGGTGCCTGTGGTCCCAAGCTAGTGTGGAGGCTGAGGCCGGAAAATGGCATGAACCTGGGAGGCGGAACTTGCAGTGAGCCGAGATCACACCACTGTACTCCAGTCTCATAGAGTTTTCAACTCCACATCATAGAGTTGAAAATGATTTTAAAGAGTGCATGTGGCCAAGAAATATGAAAAAAAAGTTCAGCATCACTAATCATCAGAGGAATGCAAATTAAATCCACAATAAGATACCATCTTACGCAAGTCAGAATGCCTACTGTTGAAAAGTCAAGAAACAACTGACATCTGCAAGGATACAGAGAAAAAGGAACATGTATACACTGTTTTGGGGAATGTAAATTAGTACAACATCTGTGGGAAACAGTATGGAGAGTTCTCAAAGAACTAAAAATAGAACTAAACTTCGATCCAGCAATCACACTACTGCATATTGTGTTTTATCCAAAGGAAAAGAAATCATTTTATTAAAAGACACTTTCCATGTGTATGTTTATTGTACACTCTTCAAAATAGCAAAGTCATGAAATCAACCTGTGTCCATCAACAGATGACTGGATTAAATATGTGTTATGTGTAGGCACATGCAAACATACACCATGGAATACTAGTTGGCCATAAAAAAAGAATGAAATCATGTCTTTAGAGCAACATGGATGGAGCTGGAGGCCATTATCATAAGTGCAATGACTCAGAAACAGAAAAAAGACACATGTTCTCATTTATAAGTAGAAGCTAAACAATGGGTATGTACAGCCACACAGAGTGGAATAATAAACACAGGAGACTTCCAATGCTGGGAGGGTGAGAGGGGGATGAGGGATGTAATACTATGTATTGTGTACAGTGTACACTATTCAGGGGATGGAGGCACTTGAAAGCCCATACTTTACCATTATGCAATATATCCATGTAACACAAGTGTATTTGTAACCCTAAATCTACAAAAATATAAATTAAACATAATTGTTGTTAAGAAAGCTTCATGGCCGGGCGCGGTGGCTCAAGCCTGTAGTCCCAGCACTTTGGGAGGCCGAGACGGGCGGATCACGAGGTCAGGAGATCGAGACCATCCTGGCTAAAACAGTGAAATCCCGTCTCTACTAAAAAATACAAAAAACTAGCCGGGCGAGGTGGCAGGCGCCTGAGTCCCAGGTACTTGGGAGGCTGAGGCAGGAGAATGGTGTAAACCTAGGAGGCAGAGCTTGCAGTGAGCTGAGATCGGCCACTGCACTCCAGCCTGGGCGACCGACTGAAGAAAAAAAAATAAATAAATAAACAAGAAAGCTTCATTCCTCAAGTCTTTGAAGATACAAGTCATAGAGTGGAAAATGATTTTTTTTTTTTTTTTTTTTTTTATGGAGTCTTGCTCTGTCGCCCAGGCTGGAGTGCAGTGGCGTGATCTCCGCTCACTGCAAGCTCCGCCTCCCAGGTTCACGCCGTTCTCCTAGCTGAGCCTCCCAAGTAGCGGGGACTACAGGCGGCCGCCACCGCGCCCCGCTAATTTTTTGTATTTTTAGTAGAGACGAGGTTTCACCGTGTTAGCCAGGATGGTCTCGATCTCCTGACCTCGTGATCCGCCTGCCTTGGCCTCCCAAAGTGAAAATGATTTTAAAGATGATCTATTTCTGGCCAGTCGCAGTGGCTCATGCTTGTAATCCCAGCACTTTAGGAGACCAAGGCGGGCAAATCACGAGGTCAGGAGTTCAAGACCAGCCTGACCAACATGGTGAAACTCTGTCTCTACTAAAAATACAAAAAATTAGCTTGGCATGGTGGTGGACGCCTGTAATCCCAGCTACTTGGGAGGCTGAGGCAGGGGAATCGCTTGAACCCTGGAGGTGGAGGTTGCAGTGAGCCGAGATGGTGCCACTGCACTCCAGCCTCCAGCCCAAGTGACAGTGCAAGGCTCTGTATCAAAAAAAAAAAAAAAAAAAAAAAAAGATTATCTGTTTCTATTCCCTTTTTTTTTACATAAGAAAATTGTGACCCAAACAGATTGAATGGCTGAATCAAGATCATATTGCTGGATTTCCAAATGTTTCTTGCTTTTTGGTTTATCAAGGTATTCCCATAGCATAAAGAAAGAACGATTCATTCTGACAGAGCTATTGTTTCCGTCTTTTCTAACCTTTCGTAGCATTACTGAATTATTTCTGAGAGTTAACCACTTTTTGTGCATTATATACAACCGTTAATACTGATACCTCTCTGTTCTCATTCAGTGATTTTCCCTATAAGCATATTGGCTCTCTTCACTGTCAGATTAATTTTTCTGCCCTGTGTGTACCCTGATCAAGGAACTTTTTAAGGAATATGTGTAAGGTGAGATGACTCATTTATTCTTTTCTTCCCATGAACATTTGTACTTATTTCTGATAGCTGATCTTAAAATACCTGTGTGGTTGAAGACAAAGAAAAACAGTGACCAGGTTACAAAACTAATTGTTGTTAAACTTGTGGTTAGTCCTACTAAATAAAAAATTCTATTAAATGACACCCTCGAAAGTCAGCCTTCTATAGTGAATCACTAGTGACAAACCATTATTCTTACTAGATGAATGTACAGATGAGGCAATTATATTATTTAGGGGCAGTTATGCTTATATTTAACGAGTTGATTTTCCTTCCTGTAGAAAGAAATACAAGAAACATAGAAGAGTTGTTTTTAGGGTCCTAAGTGAGTCTGTAGTTGATTAATTAGAGGGGTATGACATTTAGTTACCGTGCCCTCATGATGAGGTCTCAACAAGTGCTTAAAAGCAGTTTATCTTTCAAAAACAGCACGTGTGTTTCAGAATAGAGAAAAATAAATAGCTTGACCATTGGCTTAAACAATTCCTTTAACTTTTGACATTTGTTCTATTTAATTCTTCTCAGTAAGTCTTTAGAGACATATACAGCATCACTCTTAATTTGCACACAATATATTAAGAATGCTAAAGTGAATTCCATAATCATAGTACGTTTGAAGTTGTAATTTTATTTTGTAATGTATTTATAATATACTTTTAATGAAGAGTAAAACATTTCAAACAACCATCTTTCAGGAAGGTATACGCTTTCGAATCCTAAATCTGATACCATTATATCTTTTCATATTAAATAAGTGGCTCCCTTCTGCAGGGCCTGCCCTCATCTCCATTTGAGCTTTTCTTGAGGGGCTTAGCTATTCCTTCCTTCGCTGACTTTTACCTACGTATATATGCGTATGTTACAGAGACTATGTGAGTCCTGTGCACACAAAGCCAACATTCAGCTAAGTATGTAGTTCTTGATAAATGGGTAAGAAAATGAGCAATTTCGCCCTGTACCACAAATGACTGATTAGCTCTGGAATTTTGAAGTTGAAAGGGTAGCTATTAGCGTAATGTAATGCACAAAGAAAGTTGGTTGATACAACTCTAAAACTTTCAATAATATACCATTTGGTGCAGGTTTATGTATATTGTGGTATAGTAGTTACTTTTTAATTATCTTTCCCATAGTATAAATGAAAGGTAATGCATTATATCTGTAATGCTTACTAATTTAAAAACTAAACTACATATTTCTGGAACACAAATATAATTATATTTTTTCATTTTGTTGGTTAAAATACAATATTTAATAACACTGTTAAAGTATGATTTTCATATCATTTTGTGACTTTCTTTGAAGTCACTACTTATTTAGTAAGTATTTTGCCTTTTTGAGAAAGGGCAAGGAATGGCTCTTTAATTGGAGTATATAACAGCACTTTGTTTCTCCTGTTTTAGAGAAAACCTGGGTCATACATTTTCATCATAACTCATAACATTCTGAAAATAAGTTTTAAAAACTCATTTATAAGCTAATATGACCTCTGCATAGATGTATGATATGTTTATGATTTTACAAAATTTATCCTTACTTTTCCTGATAATTTCCCCATTCAAAAAAACAGGAGTGGAAGAAAATGTTCAAACATTTGCATCATGGTTGACTGTTACCTTTTCAGACTGTATCTTTCTTTATTCTGAACCACTACCTGTGCCAAGGTTTTGACTTATTCCAAATTTGTTGGTAAAGAAGTCAGTTGGGGGAGTGGGAAAGGGTTAGAAATGATTACATTTATCATTTCAACAGCTTTGTCTATGTTTACTAAGGAATTTGTAAAATAGAGAAATGGAGGTGAATTACAACAGATTTTGAAAGCTGTAGCCTGTATCCAGCATGCCATTACATTACACATTTTACAGTCACCTTGGCTTCAGGTGGGATCCATCAGCTTATAAGGCTAAATGAGAGTCTTCCTAGTAGAACCTCTCTGGGGCCAGTTAAATAATTTCCAGTTACCCTGAGTAAAGAATCATTCAACCTCCTTTCACTTTCAGAAGGGATTTTGGGTCTATATTTTGTCCTACCTTACACTCACCACTCCAGAAGAGCCTGTCATGGCATGATATTCTTTTGTGTGACTAGTAAAGTCTAGGGAGTAACAATTTTTACTTCCTATAGATTCTGCACATATTATTATTGTCCCTTAGTAGTGAGATTCTGTTTCTCATGGTTACATATTGTTTACTGTATCTAGTGAAATCTTGCTTCTGATTTATTCCATAGATCATAAAGAGTAAAGAAAGCTTTTACAGTAGATATAAAACAGCTCAGGCAATCTTTCTAAAAAGTTACTTAAGTCTATTAACTATAATGTTCCAGCCTTAAAATCTTCACCAACATTATCCTAACCTTCTCACTCTAGTCTGCTAGAGTGGTGGGAAGAAAATAGTGAGTAGGAAAAGTAGGATCTGCTGGATGATTATTGTTTCTTTCACCATTCCCCGTAACTAAGATACTTTTTTGAATTTGGTGTTTTCTGAACGTAATAATCTCTTTCTGTTCTGCGATGACAAAATGCATTCTTCCCATCGAGTTCCTGAAATGTTGACTAATCTTTACTTGTGGCTGTCATTATTGTTTGAAAGCAGAAAAATAATAAAAGTGTGTATATGTGTTGGTGTAATGGAAAATGAAATTGCTTGATTTTATTTTCCAAATGGGCAAGACAAGAAATATAGGAAAAAAGTAAACAGGACAAATATATATTGCTGAGTGGCTGTGTGTACTATTAAGTTTATGCTGTATGGCGTTTGAAGGCTCCAAATATCTTTAATTTTTCACAGTTTTTCTTTCAAATAAAGTCCTTACATAAGCTTAAATATTGTGTATAACTTATTTTCTTGTCTCAGGAAATGTTTCATGACATTCAGGTTACTGGATCTGAGAGAAAACTGGCTGTGGCATCTGTCAACACATTGATTTCCAGGGTTGATACAGATGGTCTGAGCTGATCTCTGGTCTCTCTTACCACACCATTTGTGTCCCTTCCAGACCTACATGCTCGTTCAAAGTGAATGACCTTCTGAAAGAGGATCAGTCATGAAGGGTATTTAAAAGATATATTCCCTTTCTGTAACTTCTAGACATGTTCATAATTTATTCAAACATATAAATCTGTAGAACAAAATAGACAACCTTTGGTTGGGGTGAGTCCTTTTTTGAGAAGCAGTGTAGTCAATAGAGGCTGACTTTGGGAGTCCACAAACCTGCCTGAGTAGTTATTTGCTTTATGACTTTTCAGGTTTAGTTTTTTCAATGAAGTGGGTTAATACTATCTTAAAGGATTGTTTACAAACGCTAAACACATTGAATAAACCAACATTTTTGGGTACCGACTATTGACCATGTTCTATCCAGGCTTTGATGCTACAGCACTAAAGAAAGCAGTTATAAATAAGTAAAAAGCAAATAATTAAAATAGTCATGCCCTCACGGCGATTACATTAAAGTTCAGGGAAAAAGGCAACAAACAAATACATTTGTAAAATATATACTATGCTTAATGGTAATAAATGCTATAAAAGCAAAACATGGAAGTACAAGATAAAATGCTGGAATGGGGGTTGTAATTTTAACTATGTTGATAAGGAAAACATTTATTGAGTGTTCATTTTGGGTGAAGATCTAAAGGAGGTGAGGATAGGCAATAGATTTCAGGAGGAAGAACAGTAGCATTTAATGCTGACACTTGTAAATAAAATCAGGGCAGGCCGGGTGCAGTGGCTCACGCCTGTGATTCCAGCACTTTGGGAGGCTGAGGCGGGCGGATCACGAGGTCAGGAAAGACCATCCTAGCCGACATGGTAAAACCCCATCTCTACTAAAAATACAAAAAATAGCTGCGTGTGGTGGTGCGTGCCTGTAATCCCAGCTACTCGGGGGCTGAGGCAGGAGAATCGCTTGAACCCGGGAGGCGGAGCTTGCAGTGAGCCCAGATCGCGCCAGCCCACTCAAGCCTGGTGATAGGGTGAGACTCCGTCTCAAAAAAAGAAAAGAAAAGGAAATCAGGGCAATTGCTGGCTCAAAGTACAGTAAGTGCTTAATGCATATTTATTGTTATAAATAATTTTGGTTTTAAGACGAGATTTTTTGATATGAAATTGTTTCACTTTGTGATCATGGAAATAGCATGTGACTGAGTTCATACTGCCAGTATTTGGTTGCCTTTCTTTTTGGCATTTGACATGTAAAAACATAATCCAGAGAACAACATAAAACAGTCTTAAAATCTTGTGTTCAGGAAGATAATTTACTTCCTTCAGATACATTTTTGTTTTTTCCAAAACTTAAAACTATAATTATTCCTTAAAAGTTGAATCGAAGCTATTCTTTAAAAACGGATACAGAAACTGATAAAGCCAAGTTATGTTTTTACTAGAGGAGTCCTTTAAAAGACTTAAAGCTTTTTTTTTTTTTTTACCCTATTATTGGGAGAAAGCTAAAAATAGATGAGCCTGAAACATTGACTTTTATCCATCTTGAATTTCATGGAGCATCCAGAATGATGCATCTTTCCCTTCAAATACTTATCCATCACTTCCAGACAAGTAGTGTATGAGGCAATAAATAACGGATAGCTGGAACAGGAGAAAACAGTTTTTTAATGCCTTGTGCTTAAACTGTCACTCCGCCAGGAAGTAATAACTGAATGCTGCATTATTTAAGGCAAGGTAATAGACTACTTCCTTTTAGAGGCAAATTACTCTGGGATCTCCTACTTTACTCTCAGAAGCCAGGGCTTCCTCAGTGAAAAACTGGAGTTGTTAGATTTGATGTGATGTGATTGACTACTGAATCTTAATGCTTTAGATACCAAAAAAGAGTTTCCTTTTCTTCTGTTCATGATTCATCATTAAATGAAGAGTCTTGCCAAGTCCAGCTTTTCCACAGGGGAGGTAGTAGGGTGCACTGTAAGGAGCATAGACTTGGAGCTACGATGCTCTGCATTTGACTCTACTACCCACTGAATTGTATGCTTTTGGATAAATTATCTAATGTCCTTGAATAATTCATTTTGTTACCTGTAAAACGGAAGTAGTAATACTAACTTTATTGAATTGCTGAGATGATTAAATTATGTAAAGATCTGGGCCTTATTTTTTGGTGCCAACAAATACATATTTATTACTGTATTTGTTGTAATATGGATGAGTTAAAGATCTCAAGTTTGAAGCAAATATGTAAGTTTAGCTGTTGAGTTTTCAGAATAGGTGTTGCAATTCCTATGGCTGGTGTATAAGGCACCTAGAAAATATTAGTACCCTTTCTTGTTCCCTCTCTTCCTTTAACTTTTTAAAAATCATAAAGTTTGTGATCCGAAAGATCATATTCTACTTGAAAGCTGTATATTAAGCTTCTACCTCCACAAATCTTTGTGTGTGAAATGTCTGTCCAATTTTAAAAATCATCTAGTAAATGTAAGAGAACAGAGTTATAGATCAATACTATTGTGCACAGTCATAGAGTTGGTTGACAGAGTTTGGGCCTATTTGAATGCCACTATTTTAAAAATGCATCTTCTACTCAGTTGAACAGTTGCACTTGATGTAAAAAAAATATATATGTATATCCACTATTGAATATACCCTACTCTCAAATACACTTATTTACATATTATTGCAAATTTACTTGCTTTTGGATGGTACTCATGACAGATCCCCATCAGAACCTTAGAATATAAGATTTTCATGTTCTCTTTGTAGAGGTGTTTATTATGTGGTCTATAGGATAATAGGCTAAGGTGGACCAATGACTAGAAATTAAAATTAGCTGTTATGCTTCTTCACTTTTTAATTTATTTTGGATAGATACACAATGAATGTTTATTTTCATAAATGATTCTGTTTTACTTTTTAACTATTTTACTCCTTATTAAAATAATTTTGTCATTTTTTGATGGGATGTGAATTTAAATTTGACAATGTTTATAATAGTGTTACAAGTTGTTATAGATGCAAGCAGTGCTATTTTCTGTATTTATTGAGATTTTAATTACTAGAAATTTTTAATTAGTAGGATTTTAAACAGACATACTGTTTTTGGTTTCTCCTGTTAATACTATTTTGATATTTTAAACAATATTGACAAAAATGGGATCTTGCTTCAAATTGTTTTATGGTACACATTCCCAAACACACTAATCTTTGAACATGTAAACATTTGATTATTTCTATCTTAATTCTTTTGTGTAATGGCCTTCTCATTCTAAGTCCAATGCTTGTTTCATTCCATGGCAGTCATCCTCATTTTGAACATCAGGTACATATTTATTGGCATCATATAGAAATTGGAGTGTACTGACCATCTGTTATTAACCTAAGTGGCTAATTTTAGAGTAATTAATCATTACATGGATTTCCAGCTCTAAAAGGTAAGGATTATATTTGTTTCTTCTCTGTAGCTTTGAAAGTGCCTTGATAATAGTTACTCAAATGTTTTTAAGTGCTATCTACTAACTTATTTTTACAAGTTATTAGTCATTAAGTAGCGTTATTTAAAATTGAAATATATTTGAAACAGTTACATTTTGATATTCACATTGTTGTTGTGGTGGTGGTTTTTTTTTTTTTTTTTGAAACGGAGTCTCGCTCTGTCACCCAGGCTGGAGTGCACTGGCGTGACCCCGGCTCACTGCAACTTCTACCTCCCAGGTTCTAGCAATTCTCCTGCCTCAGCCTCTCAAGTAGTTGGGATTACAGACATGCGCCACCATGCCCGGTTAATTTTTGTATTTTTAGTAGAGACGGGGTTTCACCATCTTGGCCAGAATGGTCTCGAACTCCTGACCTCAGGTGATGCGCCTGTCTGGGCCTCCCAAAGTGCTGGGATTACAGGTGTGAGTCACCATGTCCGGATGATATTCACATCATTATTGTTTACTAAATGATAGTATTTTTTGCAATCTCTTTAGGAAGTCTTTACCTATTCATGGCATTTTTATATGTGATGTGAGAGATAGTCATAGAAGGATCTAGATAATACCCTGAAAATTCTATTGTCCTAAGTTTTTGTGATTTAATAGTTGAAAGCAAATAATTTCTTTTAGTCTTCATAATATTCATACCATGACTCAAAAATAGCCAGAAAAATATGGAAATGCAAGTGTTATTTTTTTTCCATGTTTCCATGTTGAAGGCTGAAGAAAATACTCGAGTGACACCCCTCTCTTCAATAAATGCTTAAAACTGAATAATCATATGCACAATAATGAAACTGGACCCCTATCTTTCACCACATACAAAAATCAACTGGAGAGTATTAAGGACTTAAACATAATACCTGAAACTATAAAGCTACTAGAAGAAAACATAAAGACAATTCTTAAGGACATTGGTCTACTCAAATATTTTATAGCTAAGACCTCAAAAAGCACAGGCAACAAAAATAAAAGCTGACAAATGAGACTATGTTAAACTAAACAGATTCTCCACAGTGAAAGAAACAATCTATAAAGTAGAAAGACAACTTATTGAGTGGGAGAGAATATCCAAAATAGACAAGGAACTCAACAGTAAAAGTATACAAATAACACCATTAAAAACTGGCCAGTGGGCATGAACAGACATTTCTCAGAAGAAAACATACAAATGGCCAACAAGTATATGAAAAAATGCTCAACATCACTATTCATCACGGTAATGTAAATCAAAACCACAATGAGATATCATGTTACCCTTGTTAGAATGGCTTGTATTAAAGTCAGAAATATAACAGATGTTGGCAAGGATACAGAGAAAAGGGAACTCATATACACTGTTGAAGCAAATATAAATTAGTACAGCCATTATGGCAAACAATATGGAGAGTTGTCAAAAAAAAATACTAAAAATATAAAACAGTATATTTATTTTGATCCAATTTTCATTTATATAAAAATATACATGTATATCTGTGTGTACATATTTGGAGATTCCATAAAGCCAAGTCTTGATTTCCTCTGCTAAAACTTTATTTTTTTTCAAGTTATGTTTACAAAAATGTGGCTTTGTTGCAATAACTTGGTGATTTATGAGTAGTGTGTCAGAAATAATCTAAATGGGTAATCTAGCCTTACATTTTTAAATATTCAAAGTGTTCATATTTATTTAAAATAAAGAAATAAGTAGTGAAATGCACCAATAGTAGCATTTTAAAATAATATAATAGTAATAGGCTGATGATTGATTTTCACACCTTCAAACAGACTGCCTTTTGTTGCATGTAGATGAAATTTAAATAAAAATATTTACTGTGTTTTTGCTTATTAAAATGCACAATATGAGCTTACTGTCTTACTGCAATCACAATAGCAAGATTTTAAGACTTTTCTGCATGGCCTTCGTTCAGTTGGTAATTATGGAGTATCTAGTTTATCAGGCTTTTTGGTAGGCCATGGAGATAATAAAACGAACAAGAAATGTTTTTGTGTTGTTAAGAAACAGAATTTAGTGAAGACCAATTTTACAATATAGTATGTCATTATTAATGTAATAGAGGCACACATAGGGAGCTGTGGGACAAAGGGCCCTACCTCTGGCTGGAGTTGTCATGAAAGGCTAAACAGATTGATGCATGTGAGGTGAAGCTGGAAATGTCAGTCTAGGATGAAGTAGAGGTAAACAGCCTTTTGCACATGGAAAATAACGTAACTAGAAGTATAACTATAGCATAGGAGGTGTTGAAGAAGGAGGGTCAGGTGTTTTTAAAAAACTGATAATATGTTAACACTGTGAATACAATCAATTAAGAAAAGTAAGATTTTCAGATGAGAGATATAATGAAGGCAACTATAAAAATATGCTTTTGCATACTGCATATTAACAGTATTCAGAAAAATTGGTGAAGGAATTTTTCCACATCAGTGAATTTTCCAATAGATACTTAGGGAGATACACTTTAATGTATTCATTTTTGAGAAAAATGTTTTTCACTATTTTATTGCTTCATTAAACAATGTGTAAATAACATGTTTTTCCCCCTTTAGTGCTTTGCTTCTTTAAGAGTTTTTGAGGTTGGTATAATTATCAAGAATCTATTTTGCTCTCTGCTCTAACACAAGCATATCTTTCTAGACTATTTGGAGAGCTAGAACTCTTTGCCCTTTCTTTTAATGGCCCTGGGTTGCTGTGACTTTTGTAATTCTTATGATTGCTTTTTATGTCGTGTCTTGTCTCCCTCTGGGTAATGAGTTCTGTACCTGTTTCTAGTTAGCTCTTCTCTCAGGTAGCACCTTTGACGTACTCAACTTTTGAATTTTTGACAATTCCTTTGGCTAGTTAAGAATTCCTGTTACTTATTTTCTGGTTGGCTTAATTAAGGTTGTGTGGTATCACGGTATACACTAATTCTAAATAACTTAAATGCTTTATACAAAAACTTTGTTCACCTGTATAATATGTTTATTTATTATTGAGTTCTTTCAATGTAATGGAACTTTCCGTATTATAAAGTCCTCCTAAAGTTAGCTTGTTATTTGTAATGCTTTAAATCCATGTTAGGGGGAGGGAAGCTTGGTATATAATTTGATTTAGCCTAGAAATGCGAAAGCGCCTGCAGCGTTTCTCAATCATGGGTGCCCATCAGAACCGTCTGAGCTGCAGCTCCGCTCCCAGACAAATGTTCTTAGCTCCTGCCCTAACTGCTTCTCATGTAGGCAAATGTTTGCTGTAGGGAAGCCAGTGAGAAGACAGGGAATTAGTTCCTCTTTAGCTCTGCCTCAAAGGAGAGGTTTAAAGGGTGTCCAACCCTTAAAGGCTGTGTGATCCCAGGGAATCCTGGTAAAATGTTTCTGAAGAGCTAATCTCCAGCTGTCTATGATATCTTTAAACTGGCAAGGTCCCCAGATCAATTTTATAGAAGATTGATCAGTGTGTGGAAGGGGAAAATGGGAGGGAGTTAACCTCCACCCAGGGGAGCCTTATAGGATGGACTTCTGCCCTCCACTCCTCTTTTAGCGTTGACAGTGTGGGCCAGCAAGCCAGGCCAAGCTGGTAAGGTGCTTGCCCCAGGGCTCCATTTAGGACCGGAACCCTCAGGAGGGTCTGGATAGAGCCAATGTGGCCAGGGTGTCTGGCCCTCGGGGCCTTTTTGCCTTTAGCTTTTCTGATGCCTTTGTATCTGCATGAGCTGGATTTTGCATATGAGCTTGAAGCATAAAAAAGGCAATTGCTGGGGCTGGCATTGCTTGCTGCTAGGCAGACTTAAATCCTGGGATGATTTAGTTATAGGAGAGGGCATTCCGTTGTTGAGAACATGGACTCTGGTTTCAAATTCTGACTCTGCCATGAAAAAAGTCACCTGAGGAGGAACTATTAAAAACGCATGTTGCGCTCTTTCCCGGAAGCACTGAGGGAGGTAGCAGAGGCCACTCCATCCCCCGGGCTGCACCCTCCCCTGCAGGGGAGATGGGCGCCCCAAAGGCAAATCCAGGTGCTAGTGGGGCCAGAGCAGGTGACTTGGAGTTAATCAGAAGGGAGATTGACCTGGGCGGGCCTGGCTTGCTCAGGTGTGCCCTTTAAGAGATTGGAAACTGCAGAGTCGCCCCCTCCTGCTGCCAAAGAAGCAAATGGCCAGGGTCTCCACAGCTGCAAGAAATGGATTCTGTCTACAACGACGTGTGCTCGGGAGAGGACCGCGGGCCTTGGTTGAGATCCCAGCCCTGGCTGACACCTTGAGTGCAGACTGTGAGTGCCTGAGTGGAGGTTCAACAGTCCCCGGACTCCTGCTACACAGAAGCCATGTGGTGACAAGTCTTAGGTTCGGTGACTTCACTAGAAGGACTCATAGGACTTAGCCTGTCATCATACTCGTGGCTAAGATTTACTACGGTGAAAAGATTCAACGCAGAATTAGCAACAGGAAAATGCATGTGGGCTGAAGTCCGAAGGAAACCAGCTGACAGAATCAAGGACACACACCTTGTTAACGATGCCCTCAAGGCTGTGAGAAAAAAGACAACCGGTGGAGTGACACTGGGAATTCAACACGTCAGTCTACCTGTCCCTGGTAACGTAAGCTACTTGAGATCCTAAGAGTCAGTCTTCAGCTGCTGTCATGGAAAGTACTGGGAGTCAGCTAGACATCAAAGATGAGAGGTCAGGCCCCCAGCACAACTTCTTGTTTAAGCCAAATAGTGGCTTTCTCAAATCCTTTTTGCAAAAAAATTTTTGGTAGAGATAGGGTCTTGTTCTCTCACTCAGGGTGTATTGCAGTGTTACAGTCATGGCTCACTGCAGCCTTTACCTCCCGGGCTCAAGTGATCCTCCCACCTCAGCCTCCTGAGGAGGGGAGACCACAAGCATGAACCACCATGTCCAGCTGATCTTTAAATTTCTTTTTTAGAGACAAGGTCTCACCATGTTGGCCAGGCTGGTCTCAAATTCCTGCGCTGAAGCGATCCTCCTGCCTTGGCCTCCCAAAGTGGTGTTGGGATTACAGGCGTGAGCCACTGCCTAGCCAACTTGGATTTGTTTCTGTTTTACAGGACAAGGTCCTTAATATTCACACGAATGACAGTGAGACACTCAATGCTTTCTAAAGAATGGTTTTACATTCTGTTTATGTGAAGGAAACCCATTTTGAATAAAATTAATTATTGTAAAAAAAATGCAAGTTGCTGGCCGGTCACGGTGGCTCACACCTGTAATCCCAGCACTTTAGGAGGCTGAGGTGGGTGGATCACTTGAGGTCAGGAGTTCAAGACCAGCCTGGCCAATGTGGTGAAACCCTGTCTCTACTAAAAATGCAAAATTTAGCCTGGCATGATACATACTTTTAATCCTAGCTACTCGGGAGGCTGAGGCACAAGAATCTCTTGAACCTGGGAGGCGCAGGTTATGATTAACTGAGATCACACCACTGCATTCCAGCTTGGGTGACAGAGGAAGACTCAGTCTCCAAGAAAAAAAAGAAAGAAAGAAAGAAAAAAAAGCACGTTGCCACACACGGCATCTATCCCACCATCTCTAAATCAGGATCACCTGCACAGTGTACACTACTAGCTCCTTGTATTTCCTCTTTCTCTTCCTTGGGCTAATAAGAACCATTGTCAGAGACCTCTTGCAGTCTGGCTGCTTGTTTCAAGTAAAAACATTTATATTGTGTGACTTTAGACTAAAAGTAATATCAGTACCATGAAAAAATATATATATACACATACATATATACACACACATATATACACACACATATATATATATATATATATATATTTTTTGAAATTGGATCTCACTCTCTTGCCCAGGCTGAGTACTGTGGTACAATCACAACTCACTGCAGCCTCAACCTCATGGGCTGAAATGATCTTCCCACCTCAGCTTCCCGAGTAGCCGGGACTATAGGCACATGCCACTACACCAAGCTAATTTTTTATTTTCTGTAGAGTCAGGGTCTCACTATGTTACCCATGCTGGTCTTGAACTCCTGGGTTCAAGCAGTCCTCCTACCTCAGCCTCCCAAAGTGTTGGAATTACAGGCATGAGCCACCAAATCTGGCCACAAAAATGTAATTTTAAGGAAGAAAAGTGTTGGCTAATGACACTATTCACTTGTTCAAGATTTACTGAGTCACTCTTATAATGCCAGACACTATTTTCAGCCCAGAGCAGTCCCTGCTCTCATACAGCTTGCATTCTAGTGGTAATGGGGTGGCTGAATGGATATTGGTGGGACAATAAACAAGTAAGCAAATAAGTGAATAAGATAATCACAGATACTGAAGTGATTTGAAGAAGGGAGAACAGATGACTACAATATATTAATTTTGGAATATTAGAAATTTTCCGGCTGGGTGCGGTGGCTCACGCTTGTAATCCCAGCACTTTGGGAGGCTGAAGCGGGCAGATCACAAGGTCAGGAGTTCGAGACCAGCTTGGCCAACACAGTGAAACCCTGTCTTTACTAAAAATACAAAAAATTAGCTGGGTGTGGTGGTGGGCACCTGCAATCCCAGCTACTCGGGAGGCTGAGGCAGGAGAATCGCTTAAACCCGGGAGGCAGAGGTGGCAGTGAGCCGAGATTATGTCACAGCACCTCCAGCCTGGGCAACAGAGCTAGACTCCATCTCAAAAAAAAATAATAATAATCCATATGGTAAGTTTAATTTCCTTGCTTGTACATTGCTTTTGGAAATACCATTTTGAGCATGCATAATCAAAACTAAAAGCTAACTCCGTGTTTTTGGTATCTAATTGTTGCAATATCATATTGTTATTTAGATACAACAGTGAAGTCACAGCAGACCTAATAATTATAGACCCTAAACCTAACAGCAGTTAAAGCAAGAAAAATACATAATAAAAAATACATGGAAGGAAGACAGCAGCAGTTGAAAAGATCCTGTATTTCTTCCATTATGTTACAGATAGTAGAGACTTCTCTTTAACTCAGTTTATGAAAATGTATTAAATTTAAGGTCACTACCACAGTAGTTTATTGTATAATTTTGTTTTATTTTAAACCAAAGAGATCCACTCATGTTAAAAATCAGTTTAATAAGATTAGCCTTTTAGGAGGTGAATCATTGTCTAACATTTATTCATTTATTCACTAAAAATTATTGATGAGATGTTGGTATGGGTTAGACAAAGATAAATGATGCAAGATTATGCTTTCAGTGAGATTAGAATCTGACAAAGAGTATGCAATCTGCAATCATATAAACAGTCAATACCTGATTTGTATGTTGCATGTATTATATACCGTATTCTTACAACAAAGTTGGTGAAATAATAGAAAATACTATTATGAAAATCGTAAGGAAGAGAAAATGCTTTTACTATTCATTAAGTGGGAGTGGATCACCTACTCATTGTCTTCATGCTGAGTAGGCTGAAGAGGAAGAGGAATGGCTGATCTTGCTGTCTCCAGGGTGGCAGAGATGAAAGAAAATCTGCATATTAATGCAGATTCAAACCATGTAGTTTAAACCCATGCAGTTTAAACCCAGGCGCCATGCAGTTTAAACGCAGCTTGTACAAGGGTAGCATGAAAAACTTTGGGAAAGGTTAGCTGATACAATGGAGACCTCAGGAATAATCCCCAAGTGCAGCCTGAGACGCTCGGTGTAATGATTTTTTTTTTCTTATGAGTTGTAGATGGGATTTAAAAGATTATGAGTATTAACTGTTGTTTTTAAGCAAGGTTTTTCAAGATATTTGTGCCTCTTCTCAAAGATAAATTGCATGCCTACAAAAAGACTGTTGAACAAACATCATTTGTAAATTCTATATTGAAAGTACCTCTTGGTTTAAAAATTATGCTTGCTTTAAAAATTCTGTTTAAAAATTATATTTCTTAAAGAGCATGACGGGATACCTGAGATAAAAGTTGTGAGTAGATGCCATGATGGGAATATTTTCTCTGCCTTCGGCAAAGTAGTAAAAGGATGAGAACACCTTCTTTCTTACTTTGCCAGATTCACAGAGGCTGGGTTACAAAGCAAGGGCAGCCCTGGGTCATTTCCTGATTGCAGAGAGAACAGCTCCTGCTCTAGGGGTAATTTCATACAGCTGGAGAACTCCAACTTCAGGTGGCAGGTAGGAAAGGTACCGGGGAAATCTGGGCATTATTGTATACCACATCGAGGAAAGCATAAATAGAGAGTGAAACACATGTCAGTCTCTTGGCGTCTTGTAATTTTGACTTTGTTGTAATAAACAATTGAAATACTGTGTGGCCATGGTAGTCCCAAAAGTAGTTGGAGGTCAGATTTTACTGACTTTTAATGTTAGACTAAGGAGTTTCAGCTTCGTTTTAACAAAAGTCTGGAGGAATAGGCATTTTTTGTTCATGCTGTTGTTTTGGTTAAAAGAATGAATTGCTCAGAGTTGTATATTAAAGTGTACTTAATGTTTATGTGAAAAATAGAGTCGGAGGACAAGAAACTTCAGGGCTTATGCCCATGTAATCGGTAATATGTTCTCCCTACAAAGAGGCCATATTTTCCCCATAGAAAGATACTTTTTTAATGTGCTCTACAACATTCAAAGGTAATTAATTTTTCTGTAAGGGTTTTTTTCCACATACATATGAGAAGATCTTGGGTTGATTTAAACATATTTTTCTAGCAAGGCTCTTATAAGTTAAATAGATGCATTTTCCAATATCTGCTTGACTAAGCATGCTTCAACTATGTGTACTGTGACTGGAATGTGTAATTCATGCATATATTAAAGAGAATTACAGTTTAGGATGGATTCATAATGATATTGCCATCAAATTTTATGGATCAAATAGAGATGATTACGTTTTCTGGAGTCATGCTGTTCTTATAAAGGCCTTAGATATGGAATGAATATCTTATTTCCTTTTGATAATCACAAGGGTCTAGACAGTGGATGACAGATAACACAAACTTTCATGTTACATTACTCAGTGTGGAAAGGAATCTTAGAAGCTTTTTCTATTCCTAAATATGTTCATTTCTTAATGAGAAAGTTATAATGTGGTCTTTCAACAGTCTTTCTGTTAGATAAATTAAAAAATCAGTTTATCAGCATTCAGCTGAGACTACACACCAACTTAAACACTAAAATGATTCCCAAAGAGATTTACAATTTGAATTAACTGGGCAACTGAAAAAAAAAAATCTTGAGCAGGACCATTCAAAAAGCCTGATTCTGTGGTTCTGGTATGGCTTTGAAATCTGTTTTATAAAATAAAACCAGGTTTGAGAAACATTGCTTTATTAAGTCATGGGATAGTATAAAATAAACATAGATATACAATAAAAATAGAGGCTTTACCTTTTATTTTGCTTTCTAGTTTGACTGATAGAATGCATGATAAAACTAAGTGATCCTTTAAAAGCTAGGGCATGACTATGTATATGTGTGCACATATTTTATATGTGCACATATTAATGTATATTAATTTAGCCATCCAAGGGAGAATTTGGCTGAAACAAAAACAATCTCAATAAACAATACAAAAATTCACTGAAAATTAAGAATTCTTTTAAGATAAACTTTAGATAAGTGATATTTCAATTTTAACTTTATAATTCTGTATTATAAAATTACTTTTAGCACATTTTTCTTTATGACATTTTAAAGATTAAATGTCTTTAAAATTGATTATTACTCTTTTATGCTGAAAGCAAATATTTATTTTATAGATGAGCTGGGAATAACTAATGAAAATATTTATATATTCTGTCTTCCCTGTATTCTTCATTTTAATAAAGTAACATGACCTTATTTTTTCTCAAATAACATTACATTTGATTAAATTATTTTAACATAAGTGTACTGGACAAAAATACAAAAATAGCCCCAAGTCTGAAGACATATTCTCTGCTTGCATTTGAATATTCACCAGTTTTTAATGGTACCTCTAACTGACTGTTAACATTCATGTTTTCTTTTCCTACTAATTAAGGGTTTTCAATTTTGTTTAGAAATATATTACAATTTACAGATGATCACTTTTGTACTTACTATAGTTTTAATAACAAAAATAATACCACTTTATATATACGGATTTTGGAGTTAACAAAACCTTTATACAATCTCATTGACTTCTCACAGTCATACTATGATGTAGTAGGGGATAACTTTCACAGATTTATAGGTGGTGAAATTAGACACCATGAAGGTAAATTACTTGCTCAAGGTTGCATTTTTAGTAATTATCAAAACTGAGACTTGGTCTCATTGTTAGAACTGGTTTGTGAATAATAGAAGTTATAAAATCAGATGCCTGCAGTGGCCTCAGAGTGAATGTATGAGTGAAGACTGAGCACAAAACATTGGGGAGTGAAGTGGTGAACTGGAAAACATGTCTCATCTGTAGGGAGAAACAGGATTTTGATGTAACTTGGTGTTGGTTTGAGCTACTTTGGGCATAGGGTAGCCAGACTTTTGATTTTTTGAGAGAATCTCAAATTCCAAATTTTATGTGATATGCCTTTGTTTTTAATGTTGGCAACTAATTGAAAAAGTTGAAAGAAATGGTCTAAGCAAGACATAGCTGAGAGCCAGTGCCACTGCCAATTTACAGTGTGTGTGGGTAACCTGACTATTCGTAGAGCTGTTGTGCAGTGACAGAGATCTAAATCCTCTTCTCTATAATTGACCCAGAATCTATGATCCTAAGGAATTATTTAGTGACAGATCTTTTTCACTTGAGTCATCTGATTGACTGTTTCTTCTTTCATTTGTTTAACTCAAATATACTGTATGCCAACCATGCACTTGTCACTGTAATGCAAAGAAGAATGTCATATAGTGTTTGCTCACAAGTCTCATCCCAAAACATTCTAGAAAGCAGTACAAAAGGAAGGATTGGAAGCAAAATAAAAAACTTTACTGTGAAGATGACATATAAAAATGCATTTTCCTGTGCAAACTATAGTCCTGTTACACAAAGGTTAAAGGGTCGTATGTGGGTGTGTAAATACAATAGTCCCCACTGTCCACTGTTTCAGTTACCTATGGTCAGAAAGAAAAAGGGGAAGTACAGTATAATAAAATATTTTGAGAAGAAGAGACCACATTCATAAAACTTTTATTACACTATATTGTTATAATTGTTCTATTTTATTATTATTGTTAATCTCTTACTGTGCAATCCCAGCTACTTGGGAGGCTAAGACAAGAGAATTGTTTGAACCTGGGAGGCAGAGGTTGCAGTGAGCCGAGATCACGCCTTTGCACTCCAGCTTGGGCAACAAGAGTAAAACTCTGTCTCAAAACAACAACAACAACAACAACCTTTAACATAGCTATGTATGCAAAGGAGAAAATTTAGTAGATACAGTGTTTGATACTATTGGCAGTATCAGGCATCCACTGCAGTTCTTAGAACATATCCTCTGCAGATATGGGAGGGGGCTACTGTAAACAAAAATTTATGCTAAGTATAGATTTTATGGTTCCATACAACTCTTCTTTATATAGGCAACCCTAAAAAGAAAAATGTTACTTTATTTATGGTCTCCAGTATAGCATTATCTTAGTCTTGGGCAATTAGAATAATACTGGATTGAACATTTAATACTTAATCACAACCTTGATTTTTCTGAATCTCTGTATTTTCTAATCACAATTTTAATATTTTGTATTACTTGATCCCACAAAGAGCTTTCACACTCTTATTGAAAGATGTACTTGCTCTTTGAAAATATGAATATGTTAAATGGATAATAGATTAAAACTTGAAATTATTTATATTTAACTTTTGCATGCCTGTATCTGTAGAGATAACGTGTGTCAATATGTGTACGTACGTGTTGAGAGAGAGGGAGGTTGGTTTGTATCATTTGATGAGCTGCACTGAATCCAATCATGAAAACCTGTTTTTTTGTTTTTGTTTTTGTTTTGTTGTTGCTGTTGTTGTTGTTTTGAGATGGAGTTGGAATTTTGCTCTTATCGCCCAGGCAATGGTGCTATCTCGGCTCACTGCAACCTCTGCCTCCCAGGTTCAAGTGATGATTTTCCTGCCTCAGCCTCCCAAGTAGCTGGGATTACAGGCACCTGCCACCAGGCCCAGCTAATTTTTGTATTTTTTAGTAGAGACAGTGTTTCACCAAGTTGGCCAGGCTGGTCTTGAACTCCTGACCTCAGGAGATCCACCTGCCTCAGCCTCCCAAAGTGCTGGGATTACAGGTGAGCCACTGCACCCAGCTGAAGACCCGTTTTAACTCATTATATTACTCTCTATGACTTGTCAGAGAGTTCACAGATGAATTCTATAACAGTCTTAGAAACTAGATTAGCCTACTTGTAGTTTTCTTGTCCTTCTTTCTGATTTTCTAGTTATATAAAATACATGTATATACCTTTATATTATATACCTTTTCATTACATCTTTATACATAACATAGATATAGGATTTCTTTGCTCTTCATTTTATTTTTGCTCTTCATTTTCAATACTCTGAAAAGTCATGCATATCTTTCCCTCTAGTCTATTTCCAATATTGGAAAACTACACGTATGCTAATCTAATTTCTAAGACTATGTATCAAATTAGTGTCTGAACTCTCTGACAAGTCATAGAGAGTAATACAATGAGTTAAAACAAGTTTTCATGATTTCTAATGCTGGAAATAGGTTAGACGGAAAGAATAGCAGAAAGAAATATACCATCCCCAAATTCCTTTATATGTACACACACACTCACACACACAGATAGTTGAATGGAATATAACCTAGTCTCATTTTTCTCAAGTGGCAGAATGAATTCATGTGCAAGGTGAAGATGAGACATAGGGTTCCTATTTCTTATATATCTTTTGGTAATAAATAGTACATTGTTTTAGACTGAGTATTAAAATCTTTTATATCTCTCTGGCAAGACATTGCTCATATCTATCTTATATACAACAAAGCATTTCTTGCACTTCTCTTGAGAAGTAGATGTATTAGAAGGCACATAGATGAAGGAAAATTTATAAATCCACTTTTATAAACCTATTTCAATGTAAGTGGTGAGTCAATAATAAGATAACAATAGCTATGATAACAAATTTATTTTTTATTCATCATGTGCAATAAACTTAACCTTCAGATGATGGTGAAATGTGGTTCAGGGATTGGGTAGCAGATTTTAGCCTTAATCCAAAGATACCTTCTAATAAGAACCTACTTGTGTGTGTATCTTTGTCTCTTTAAATTGCTATGAGGGACATTGGATGTCTATAAAATATTGTTTCTCAAATATAATTCATTAAAATGCTCCATGGAAAAGGTGATCAAATAAGTAGGCAAAACACTATCCATTTTTTTCTTAGAAATCCACAGCTTATGTAAGCATATTAAAGCCTCTCAGTATACCAACTAGTATGTTAAGATGCTGCTGAATGTAGTTTAACCCAGTATTTCCCTGCATTTTTTGACCATTGGCCCCTTTTCCTCTAATAGCTGTGTCAACATCTATTTACCACTAGTGTTTAGAAGACATTAGTTAAAAACAAGTTTTAAAGATATGAAATTCATCTTAAGAATTTTTGTTTTCCTTTTCAGTGTTACTGTAACAGCAACTCAGTAGTTATGGACATAATTGTTAACTGTTGCTGAGAAATGAGTTTATGTTATAGGAAATGTGAGTAGAGAAATCTCAGTTATTTGTAGAGTAAATTAACGATGGAAAATTAGGATGTAGAATATGAAGAGACAAATTAGAATGTAGAATATGAAGAGACAAACAGAAATGCTTTAACATGCCAGGCTTCAATGAAGTTGCATTTTCCTCTATGGATTTATTCATGATTGATTTATGATGCCTTGTGAAAGTAAATCTATATGAAAATAATTTATTGCGTTTAGCCTAAGTATCTTTTCCCTGTGCATTTGGCCCTGTTCACTTAGTTTATCTTTACTAGGAGAACAACTGTCCAGGTTTTTTAATATCTCTGGTGTTCTTTTACCTACTTCAGGAAAAAAAATGATACCCTTCTACTTCATGTAAGTTTTGCTCACATCTCTTATTTTTATTTTTAGCTTTCCATTATTCTAAAATTGTGCTATCATTTAGAATATTTGAAAAGTATTGTTCATGGAATTTGATGATATGTTCACATGTTATCATTGACCCCAGAATTTTCTGTTGCATTGTTATCAGTGCTTGTAATTAAGTTCCTTGGTTACCAACACAATTGCTGCTTAATGTGTATTTTAGCTTCATCTAGGCTATTGGCTTTTAGAAAGTTAACAATTGAGGAGGACAACTCAGTGTATTATATAGTGTATCTGAGGGCCAAACAAAACTTGTAGTGGATACATGCAACCTGTAATAAAGTCTGTTTTGTGCATATAGACAAACAATATTAAGAAAAGGCATTGAAAGAAAGTTGAAAAGCAGCTTTTGAACATCTTTTACTAATAATTCTTTGCCTTTATACAGCACTTATTAAAACCTGGCTACATAATTGCTTTCTCTTTTTTTAAATAAAAACAATGAATTAGGCTTTATTCATCAAATTGTTTGAGAGGAAAAATCTGGGACACTTATAATATTGAGTGATTTACCAAATATGTGGTTAATAAGGGAACAGAGCTCAGATTGAGATATTTTTTCTAACCTTCCGTTTGTGCTTTTTTTCTAAAGGTTTCATGTCCTTCAAATCATAGGCAAAGAGCACATTCTATTTTCTAATAACTGCCTACTCAAAGTTTGAATTACTGACTTCTGCCACCTTCTTTATTTTTAAATGAAAGTTTATACTAAACTTACTGAAATATAACACATATATATGGAAAAAGTAAAAAAAATCCTATGTTTACAACTCAGTGAAATTTCACAAAATGAGCAAAACCTTGTAATCTACCACCCAAATCAAAAGAGAGTACATTACCAGCACCCTAGAAACTCGTCCCATACCCAGCCCAGTCAACAGATCTAGGGAGGGAAGAACTGGGTGGGAAAATATTAGACTGCAGTCTAGTTCTAAGAAAGTTCAGCAAAGTTGATGGAGTCCTGCAGCCAAACCTACCCGTCAAAGAGTCACATCTCCCAGGACAAGGCCTGCCTTAATATCCTCGCAGCACTCAGTCAATGGCTGGGAGAACACAAAGGGAATTGTGGCCTCTGAATAAAGTGATAGATTTTAGAGTGCAACAGCTGAGCTGTCAGTTAATTATACTCTGCGAAGTCAGAAATCCATGACCATGACAGTGCCATAGAGGGATAGCTTTGTGACTTTGTGATTCATAAAGGTTTCTTAAATAGGACACAGAAAACACCAACCATAATGTATTAGTTCGTTCTCACACTGCTATACGGACATACCCAAGACTGGGTAATTTATAAAAGAAATAGGTTTAATTGACTCACAGTTCCACATGGCTGGGGAGGCCTCACAATCATGGCAGAAGGTGAAGGAGGAGCAAAGGCATATCCTACATGGCAGCAGGTAAGAGACTGTGTGCCAGAGAACTGCACTTTATAAAGCCATCAGATCTCGTGAGACTTACTCACTATCACGAGAACAACATGGGAAAAATCCGTCCCCATGATTCAGTTACCTCCCACGGGTCCCTCCTGCGACACATGGGAGCTATAGTGCACGGTGAGATTTGGGTGGGACACAGCCAAACCGTATCACATAAAGCGAAAAAATCCTATTACATTCAATTAAGAACTTCTGTAAATCAAATGACATCATTAAGATAGAAGGAAAACCATCGAATGAGAGAAGATATTTATAATACAGATTTCACAAAGGGCACATATATATCAAATATAAGAATCTCTACAAATCAAAAAGAGAAACCCAATGGAAAAATAGGTAAAAAAACTTAATAGGTGGTTTGGGGAATATCCAAAGACCCAGTAATCGTATGAAAAATTGCTCATTCTCATTAGTTATCAAGGGAGTGCAAACAAAAGGAAATTAAAATGCCACACTACACACTCACTATAATGATTACATAAAAAAGACTGACATGTTGGCATTCATGTGAACCAGTTAGAACTCTCATACATGCTGATGGATATGTAAATTAATAAAACCATTCTGAAAGACTGGCAGTATCTGTTATAGATGAACATACACATACCCTAAGTTCCAACATACATATTTTTCCTAAATGTCATGTACAATAATATTCACAGCAGCATCGTATATATAGTAGCCCCAAACTGGAATCAACCCAAATGTCCATCCACAGTAGAATGGATAAATGAATAATGGTAATTCATACAATAGAATGCTGTAAGAAATACAAGTAAACAAGTGCTTCTTTCTTTTTTTATATGTTTATTACATTTGGGCTTTTGTTCTTTATGTTTCTGTATTTAAAAAAAAAATCAGTAAAGCAGGTACTGGAGTGGAATAAATGCAAAGATTTCTGTCCTTTGGGATTTTACAAGTTAGTAGGAGAGAAAAATATGTAAAATAAATACTTTAATTTCAAGTATAATGTGTCATAAGCTGAGAGACTGGAACTCATGGTCTATGATTTTAGCACAGAGGTAATTTTTGTAGTGGTCGTGAAAGGTAAGGTTTTAGTGGAAGAGGGATATGAGCTAATTCTTGAATTAATATTAGCATTTCTATATAGGGACTATGGCAGAGTAGCTAGAGTTTAGGGAAATGTTAAAAAAAAAAAACTTGACAAGTATTTGTGAACAATATTGGAAGGTCTTATAATGTCATTAGCCAAAAATTCATAAACTTATGTAAATTGAGGTACTAATATAGAGAAAATATTGATTTATAATTTTAAGGCCTATGCATAAAGTCATGTTATTCTTCTTTCCAAGTTCTTCTCCCTAATCTCATTGATACTTTAGAGTTTTAAGCTTCTGTGAGTCCGAGAAATGCATTGAAAACACACAAATATTTTCTACTCACTTATTTTCAGGAAAGCAGCTGCAGCTTATCTCAGGATTTATTTTATTTAGGCTTCCTCTCTTGATTTGTCGTAATATTTAGTAATGAGATGGCTTTGTGTGTGTGTGTTCTAGAAATGTGGTTTACATAATTTATATCCTTGGCTAAATTTCTCTTGGCATACAGAAAAGGAGAAAGTGGTCAAACCTATTTATTTGCATTATACTCTGCTCTGCTTTTGATAAATCATAAAATTTTGTTAAGGTCTGAGTGTGTGCCACAGTTTCTCTAAAGTTAGTGAAGTGTACTTGAGTTCAATAAATATTAAATGACATTTAACTTTTCAAAGCTGTCTCTTATTTCCTGATTTTAAAAATAAAGATTAATTAGAGATCATAATAATGAAATCAATGATTATTAAATTAAGAATCTCGTTGTCTGGTAGCAAATTAGAAAGGGCTAACTTGACATTACTAGGGAGTTTTCTTTTTCTCAGGTGCTATAATTATCCCACAAAAATAATTGTCAGATAGATGAGATCTGGCAAAAAAATGGTCGTTATATTTCAGTAAGCATGTCAGAAATTTATGTATAAGCAAGAGCTGTCGCTCAAAAAGCTCAAATTGAGAAGCTGCTCTCGTGTTCCACTGTTTTCTTTAGTGCAAATGTTTTTGGAAGTGCCTCACCTTTGAACTGATGTCAGAACCAGTTTATGAGCCTTGTAATAAAATTACCTATTTTATTATACTTATTTATTTATTTATTTATTTATTAAAGACAGAGTCTCGCTCTGTTGCCCAGGCTGGAGAGCAGTGGCGCGATCTCCACTCACTGCAGCCTCCGCCTCCTGGGTTCACACCATTCTCCTGCTTCAGCCTCCCGAGTAGCTGGGACTACAGGTGCCTGCCACCAAGCCTGCCTAATTGTTTGTATTTTTAGTAGAGACGGGGTATCACCGTGTTAGCCAGGATGGTCTCGATCTCCTGACCTTGTGATCTGCCCACCTTGGCCTCCCAAAGTGCTGGGATTACAGGCATGAGCCACCGTGTCTGGTCTATTTTATCTTTATTTTTAACCAAACCTTGTGCTGCAGTGATTGACTGCATGCATATTTATTTTTTAAAATTAAAAATTAATTACATTAATGAATTAAAGGGAATTCATTGTTATCTGTGAAGACATTGTAAAATAGTAGTAACTAACAAAGGGTACATTCTTAGATTTCTGGATAAACATTTGCAATATAAACAGCAGTCATTTAAATTATTTTGCTGCTGTTGTTGTTAAAGAATATGTGCTTTAAGCCACCACCTTAAACTAGATAAATCTCAATATGTCTCCTCTCAAAGATGATTTTGATCTTTTTTCATGTGATACTAAAGAAGATTCTGTAAATGTTACATGGCAGAAGTTAATAATGAAGCACTTTGATAAATAGCAAATAATCAATGAATGTTAGCTGTTATGTTTTAATATCCCTTTTAATATTTTTACCAAATTAAAGTATTAAAGTTTCTATAATATTAATTAAAAATTAACTGACATAACATGGATTTAAAAGGAAAAATGCAATAATTTAGATAATTTAATGTGACTTTCTTTATATTAAAAACATACTTTCTGTATTTAGCTACTAAACATACCATTAACTAATAAAGATAATTTAAATTACCTTATTTTATCAGTTTTAACATACAAAAGTTTTAAAACACATTTTAACATCTCCAAAATCAGGACATTGCCTGCTATCAAGGGTATGTTATAATCTTTAGGATTTAGGTAGGAGTGATGTTGTTGTTGTTCTTGCCAGTGGATACATAAACTTATCATAGCTATTTATGTTATCATTACTTCAACTGAGTTATGTGTATCAATGATACTGTACACATGTTGAGTTTAATATTTGTTTAAAATGTCTTCTAAAATATTATAATATGTTTTGGCATTGAAATGAAAACTTGTTGTATACACAGAAGGGCCTGGCAGAAGAGTAACTGAGCAAACATTTTATATCAATGAAGTAAATATCCGCTACTGGAGGAAGAACCACAGCAAACAATGAAATATTTTACGTGGACCAGTAAAGAATACCCTGAAGTGGGTGAAGCTCTGTTACATTCTGTTACTAAGATTTCCAAAAAAGAATTCCCCATCATGCAGAGAGAAACAGAACTAAAGGAAAGATAAATTGCCAATTTTCCCCAAAGAGATAAATTTCAAAGCAGACACTCTAGTATGATTGATTCATGCATTGTGCATGTTGTTAAACTTCTTTCCAAAAAACTTCCTAATGACTTTAAAGAAACTTATTGCCAGCAAGATTTAATTGAGAAAAAATGAAAATATGAGTGTTCTCAAATAGAGAAGCATCAGCCTCAAAACTCACAGAATTGGTATTAGCAACTTAGAAGAAAATCCTGGAGACAAATGGAACATTCTTTTCAGAAGTGCTTTTTCACCATTACTTTTTTTTGTTTAAGGTTCCAGATTAAACTGTTCAAGGACATGAAAAGCAGGTCAATACAGTCTTTGCTAAAATTACTATTTAAAACTACATTATAAAGCATCTGCTTGCTGTTTCCATTTTATTTTCTCTCTTCTGACCCTTCCTTTAAAAATTTTTACTCTTTGTTATAGAAATTTCCAAACTAAAAATAATAGTATGGTGAACTGCCATGTACACATCTCCTAACTTCCATAATTATCAACATAAATAAGGCTGATCTGTTTCATCTAAACTTTCTACCTCACCCCACTTTCTTTTGGCACCTCCAAAAGAGTAGCTTAGAATAAATCTCAAACATCATATGCTTTCATTCATAAACTTATAACTTAAGAGATAAGGGCTTCTCTCCCTCCTTCTCTCCCTCCCTCCCTCTCTGCCTCCCTCCCTCCCTTCCTTTCTACCTTTCTTCCTTCCTCTCTCTTTTCTCTTTTCTTCTTTCTTTCTTTCTTCTTCTTTTTTTTTTTCCCCTCCATTGCCTAGATTGGAGTGCAGTGGTGTGATCTTGGCTCACTGCAACCTCTACCTCCTGTGCTCAAGTAATCCTCCCACCTCAGCCTCTCTAGTAGCTGGGTTTACAGGCAC
>NW_012106064.1:410738-414784 GCF_000951045.1 Mandrillus leucophaeus | reverse complement strand
TTTTAGTAGAGATGGGGTTTCACCATGTTGGCCGGGCTGGTCTTGAACTCCTGACCTCAAGCAATCCACCTGACTTGGCCTTCCCAAGTGTTGGGACTAGAGGCATGAGCCACCCTGCCTGCCCACAAAACATTTTTTAAGACATCATGTTTCAGAAATTTTAGGTTCGCAGAAAACTTGAGAGGAAGGCATAGAGATGTCTCATATGCTTGTGCCCACACACATGCATAGTCTCCCTCACTATCAATATTCTGATTAGAGTGATGTATTCGTGAAAACTGTATCAACGTATCATTATCACCTGAAGTTCATAATTTGCATCAGGATTCACTCTTGATTTTGTACGTCCTAAGGGTTTGTACAAACTTATAATATCATGCATCCAACATTATATTATCTGTCATACAATAGGATTTCCACTTCCCTAGAAATCCTCTGTGTTCTACCTATTCATTTCCCTTTCCTTTCAACCCCTGTTTACTACTCATCTTTTTAGAGACTTCATTATTTTGCCTTTTTCAGAACATCATACAGTTGGAATCACACACTATGTAGGCTTTTCAGATTGGCTTCCTTCACGTAATAATAGTATGCATTTTTCATAGCTCATTCCTTTTTAATGCCATCTAATTCATGCATAATACCCCACATTCTTGATATACTGCAGTTTATTCATTCACCTGCTGAAGGATATCTTGGTTGCCTCCAATTTTGGCAATTATGAATAAAGCTGCTATAAACATGTATGTTCAGGTTTTTGTGTAGATGTGTTTTCATTTCTTTTGGATAAATAGTATGATTGTTGGATTGTATGGTAAGAGTATGTTTAATTTGGTAAGAAACCACCAAACTGTCTTCCCAAGTGACTGTACCATTTTTGCAGTCCCACCAGCAATGAATGAGTTCTTGTTGCTCCATTTCTTCACCAGCATTTGGTGATGCCAGTGTTATGCATTTTCATCATTCTAGTGATGTATAGTAGTATATCTTTGTTGTTTTAATTTGCATTTCCCTGATGACATATGATGTGGAGCATCTCTTCATATGCTTATTGGCCATGTGTGTATCTTCTTTGGTGAGGTGTCTATGAAGGGTTTTTGGCTTAATTTTTAAGTCAGTGTTTTTTATTGAGTTTTTAGAAAATTCTTTGTATATTTTGTAAGATTTTACCAGACATGTCTTTTTGCCATCATCATTAACTCTGATAGTACAGAACACTGTGTGGAAGATTAGAGATGTTTATGAGTAGGAAGAAATTCAGATTTAGCTTCTGAAAGTGAGAAATTTTACCTTAACATTTATTTAGCTTATAGTTTACTTTTGATATTTGGCCAGATTAATATAAATGTATGCTTAAATGGTAGTTTTTTCAATAAGTATAGAGTAAAAATTCTAAGTGATGAGAAAGCATTTTATAATGGTTTGACATTCATTTCTCATTTTTCTACTGGTACAAAAGAAATGGCGCATCTGCAACTAATGTTATCTTGGAGTTGATGAAATATACTGTTAAGAATAACAAATGTGTATAAATGCAGTCTTAGGGTCAACATCATTCTAAGACTCCACTATCATCTCTCATTACACTATATTTCAATTTTATGTCTTCCTTTTTTGTTGATCTTGAAATAATTGATGGCCTCCTTTTCTTTTTTCATCTAACTTTAGTGTATACAGTTATTTGTACAGATTTCTCCAAAATTAGAGTTAAGGGTAGTGATTATTACTAATGTATATATCCTTACTTGGTCTGTGTATGGTGTATTTTCTGCATAGTTATGATGTGGAAATAATAAGGACAATTCCTTCATCTAAAAATACGATACTTTATTGGTGACTAATTAAATTTATCTTGAAACTAGTGCCATTAAAACTTGAAATCAAAACTATGTACTCTCACTTAGTTGAATTACTATTGTTTATATGATGTTTATTAGTATAACTTAGAAGCAAAGAGAAAAATAACTTGTTTTCTGAATTTTTCTGTATGAGTATATTAGAAATGTCTAAATGTTATTTTCAATTTGAGATCTAGTTCTTATTCTTTGCTATATGTATTTGAAAGATAGATAGCTAAAGAACTTACAAGACTGAACCCTTAAAGGATAGGGGCAACAGCAGACTCATTTTTGTCTTTCCAGATCCACCTAAATGGTTATCACAGATTAACTGTGCTGATTCTTTCCATTTTTCCTCTTTAGATTCATTCTACTTCTCTCTGCCCTGTTGTAATCCCTGTAAGGTCAATCTTAATGAACTGCATCTTCCGAACTCACTGGTCTTCTAATCCCTCCTGGATTCAGCCAGTGGGGGGCTTAAGCCAGTGTGGAGAGTGAAAGGGAAGAGAGGTCAGGTTATTTATCCCTACTTCCCTGGGGCTATGTCTGATAGATGGAAACAAACCCATCTACTCATGGTCACGTCTCCTGTCATGTGGTCTTTTTTTAATAGCTTCTGCTTTTACTAGGTTCCAGTAACCCTGCCCCGTCCTCCCACCCTCTAAGACCCAGAAGCTTCCTATTGCAGTTAGACCCCGGTGCTTCATTGTCAATTCCCTTAGCCCTGCCCTCACCTCTCTTTGAGTGTGTCCTTTGTTTACTTCTTGGACCCTGCTTGAAACAGTTGGTATTCAATTTTTCTTGTGGCAAAATTTTGAAATGAAGTAACAATCTGAATATACAGAATATAATAAACACTTTTATTTTTAAAAAGACAATAGAAGAATGTGTGCCGTACATGATAAGCCATGACAAATTTAATATGTAGCTACTGTTCTGGAATATTTTCCAATTTTATATTGATAAATATATGTTTATAGTAGGAAATACGTTTTTATTCAAAAATATTAATAGAAGATTATAATGATGACACTTGCAAATTTAGTAAAGCTAGTCAGATGCCTCAACTTTGCCAATGATTTTTGCTATCGTTTTCGACTGACAAAATGCAATTTTCACTGAATAAGATTAACTTATTCAGTGTTAAAGTATTCATTAAGTTTTTTCATGACAGAATTTTCAGATACTGTCTGATTGGTTATCTTTACATTGGAAAGTTATTGTTTGCACAGGTTATTCATTAGCTATAGAAAGTTAAATCACTAAGATATAAAGTGATTTGTTCACAATCACAATATTTCTTAAAAGTTTGTAGGTTGATTTTGGATCTTGAGTCCCATTTTCATATAATAACAATATGCTGCATCTCTGAGGATATGAAAAGATGATTTATCAACATGTTGTGTACAATTTTGAAAGTTAATTATTGGACTTATTCTTTATGCCTTTATCATGAGAAATTTGTCTTAAAAGAATAGTAATTTTCTTCTGGGAAGTTCTTTTTGAAAAATAATATATTGTACTTTTTAAATAAACAACAAAAACATAATTTTTGCCTTATTATTAAAGCTATGAAAGTACATTCATTTTTGGAGGAAGGGCAATAATATTTTGTGTTAAATAAAAGCTATCGACCCAGAGTAACTTTTATAAATATAATTAGTTTGTCCTAAAAGATACATTAGGTTTGAGTCTGTTATTTCTTTAAGGGTTATTAATAGGAAAGCATTATTTAGAACTGCCGAGAAAATCAATATTGAAACACTTATGTACAAGGTAAAAAGCAGTACATCATTATTGATGGTTATTTAATAGGGAAAAGTGTAGCCACTATGTATATAGAGGTCTTACTCTCAATTAAAATGCTTAAATTAAAATATTCAGCTTAATTCATTAAGGTCTTTGGCAACTAAATTGTTCATTTGTTTGTGATTGGAATACACCTGTAATTATTTCTGAGGAAATCTTGGCCAGATGGGTTTTGACTGAAAGTCTTTAATGTCAACCCCAGAGTCCATTCACTTGATGTTATTTTTCATCAATAACAGAATATTGGCTTCCATTCTTAGAAAATATTATTACTCAACTCATAACTGCCCAACATTTTGAATAGTTTTTATAATTAATATGAAATAAGAATTGTTTGAAGAATATGCAGTTTATTAATTATTCCAGGCTCTTAGTGCTAATTCAATCATTTTTCTTACC
>NW_012106064.1:404975-409928 GCF_000951045.1 Mandrillus leucophaeus | reverse complement strand
TACTTAACTCTTTGATCTTATTACAACTTGAAATGGAGAGTATAAGCAGTATGAAATTTGCTTCTATGTTCATTACGTAAAATTTATTAAAGATATTACTAAAATTAGAGTTTCTCCTGTATGAGAACTCATAGGGGAAACTTTTGAACAACATAATCAAAAATTTGCTTTCCTATTTACTCAGAAAACTAAAAACATAATTTAAACTTTCATAGCTGACTCATGGTTGTTGACAGTATCAACTATTTTTTATTTGTGTCCTGAAGTCTGTTGAGATGCAAAGGAAAATTTGCCCCAATGGGGAGATAAGTAAGGCAAGATAACTTGATCAGAGTTAATAAAAGCATCCTTATTGAAAGAAAAGTTAGGAATAGAGAAATAAAAATAATGTGATAAGATGGTCTGCAAAAAAACAGTCCTAATTTTATCATGTGTGCAGAAATTCCTTTCATAGAAAATGTAGCTTGGCTATGGTATTCTTGTTACACTTGAATTACTTGCTATGGTGCTTATTTACGGCCAATGCATATGGCTATGTTGGGTATGCTCTATGCTACTATAACTGGGCTATTCATAAAAGCCAGGAAGTCAGTGATACCTCCTGAAATTGTGCAGAGCACACTCTTCATGATGTTATTTGTGGATCTGTATTTATTATGTATTGAAATCTTATGTATTTTACATACATGACACTCATCTATCAAACGAAGCTGGGAGATTTTTAGTGTAAGGCCATATAGGTATTATTTATTTCTTTGTAGGAAATTTTAGTATTAGATAATGTAACAATTGTTTACAAAGCATTATATTCTATTTTAACGAAGATGAGTATTGTTTAAAAATACATTCCATTGGCATTTAAAAACAAATTTACTTGAAAAAGTGAAAATTAAATATTTATGTAAATACACTAGTGAATAATTGGAGAAAACTAGGTTTTATCCATTGAGATTATCTCAATTTACTTTGAAATGTGGATGACAAAAATAACATAAATGAGTTTAAAATATTTGTAGATGAATGCTTAAAGATAATATGTACCCAGCTGTGAAAATAATAATAATAATTGTCTTAGTCTATTTGCATTGCTATAAAGGAAATACCTGAGGCTGGGTAATTTATAAAGAAAAGAGGTTTATTTGGCTTACAATTCTGCAGACTGTACAAGAAGTATGGCAGTGCCGTCTGCTTCTGGAGACGGACTCAGACAGCTTCTAGTCATGGCAAAAGGGAAGGGGAGATGGCTTGTCACAGGGTGAGAGAAGGAGCAAGACAGAGGGGAGAGAGGTGCAAAGCTCTTTAACAATCAGATCTTGAGAGGACTAAGAGTGAGAATTCACTCAATCCTGAGATAATAGCTCCAAGCCACTCATGCGGTATCTGCTGTCATGACCTAAACACCTCCCACTAGGCCCCATATTTAGCATTGGGGATCAAATTTTAACATAAAATTTGTAGGGGACAAATATCAAAACTATGTCAGTAATAGAGACTTTCATTTACTACATTCACTGGATTTCTTTTTTTCTTTTCTTTTTTTGAGACAGAGTTTTGCTCTGTTACCCAGGTTGGAGTGCAGTGGTGTGATCTTGGCTCACTGCAGCCTCCACTTCCTGGGTCCAAGCGATTCTCCTGCCTCAGCCTCCCGAGTAGCTGGGATTACAAGCATGCGCCACTATGCCCAGCTAATTTTTGTATTTTTAGTAGAGAGGGGGTTTCACCATGTTGGTCAGACTCGTTTCACCATGTTGGCCAGGCTGGTCTCGAACTCCTGACTTCAAGTGATCCACCAGCCTCGGCCTCCCAATGTGTGGGGATTACACGTGTGAGCCACCGCGCCTGGCTATTCAACTGTGTTTCTTGGCCAACTGCAATTCTGCCAACCCCTCTGCAATATGACAAGCAAGAAGTATACCACTGCTGAGAGAATATCAAAATCAAAAATAGTAGTTGTAATTAAATGAAAATACATGTACAATTTAAGTTTGAAACAATTGGTAAGTGATATTGCTTCTTCATAATTCTAAAGCATTTTAATACTGAAAAATTCATGGCTTTCTATTACATATTCTTATGGCCATCTGACATATTGCATGAAGGATAGCCAGACTGGAGTTAAACAAATAGTCTCACATTGACTGTAATACTTTACTAATGCATAAATCTTGAACTATGAGAATCTTTTTATGGGGTTTTTGGAAGCATTGGGTCTCATACCAATAAGCAATTAATGACTTTTTAATGACTGATTTCACTGCTAGCATCAATTGATGTTGTCATAAATATTTCATTCTTAGACATTGTATTAAAATAGAGTGCTTTCTTGGTGGCAACAGTTAAACACATTATGTGTTTTTAAATGTATATATACCTACATATGTTTTACTGGTTATCCAGTCAGAGTGTAGTGATGGGCAGTTTAATGGTCTGAACATTTACTTTCTGGTATTTTGTGCAAATAATAATTCTGGTGTATGCTCTTATTCTGGCAGGTGCTGTGCTCCTGTGCTTGCTGCTTTGTCTCGTAATTTAAAGGGAATATTGATTTACTATCTCACTGGTTTGAATGTGTCTGGCGTGATACATGCCAAACGATCCAAATTTTTCAGGTTTCCTGAAGTTACTTGATAGATCACTGGAACCAGCAAAGTCCCCTAGGTCTTCATTCTGTCTCTCAAATCTTAAGATGGACGAATTTGCAGCATACCAAGCAACTTGTGCCAGAGTGGAACATTCAGTTGCTCAGCCACAGGCTAGCTTGCTATTTTTCATTTTCTAAATATCAGATCCATTTTTCATTTCAAGGTAGACTCTAAACTCGGTCTTGTGGAAATTGTGTCCATGTCCTGACCATTGATGCAGTACTTCTCAGCAGGCTTGAGAAAGAAGAAATTAGACCTGTTTGAGCCACAAATTAAGGGAAGAACATTTCCTTGGAATTATTATGAGCATTACATAGAGATTTTCTGCCAACAGTAGGGGGAAAAAAACAAACAGCCCTAAGAAAAATAGGAAATAAATTAGAGAAATCCTAGATTTCTAACGTACAGGTAACACATTGTACATGGAGTCGGGTACTTGGGTTCTGGGCCTGGCTTTGTGTCAAGCTGTTGATTTACTTTAGGAAAGACAGTTAGGTTGGTGCTATAGAGTGTGCTGCATGCAACCTCAGCTCTAATGTTAAGTGTAACTACCTTTATTATCTGTAGTGCTGTTATCATGTAGCAGGTTCTGGTCATTACATGTTATTGTATTTATTCTTCACAATGCAATTACTGAAGTTTCATGGGAGAAAATGGATGTCAGAGAGAATAAGTGTTCAGAATAACACTGCAAGTAATCACTGGGGCAAGATCTGAATCCAGGTTTGCATTGCAAAACGGCAATCTGATGTTCCTTCATGAAAATTTTGCTTCCTCATATATGCACACATGTGTTTTGTGTTAGTTTCCTTTGGATGCTACAACAAATATCACAGATTGGTTGAAACAGAAATTTATTCTCTCCCAGTCTGGAGGCTACATATCTCAAAGTTGTCAGCAGGGTTGATTCCTTCTGGAGGCTCTAAAAAGTAATCTGTTTCGTGCCTCTCTCCTAGTCTCTTGTACTTACCAGCAATCCTTGGTGTTGCTGACTTGAAGTTGCATTACCCTATTCTCTTATTCAGTTTTCACATAGCACTCTCCATTCTTTCTGTGTCTAAATTTTATTTTCTTATAAGGACAACAGTCATTGGATTTAGGGTCCACCCTAATCCAGTATGACCTTATCTTAACTTGATTACACCTACAAAGACCTTATTTCCAAATAAGGTCACATTCATAGGTACCTAGGGTTAGGATGTCAACGTACCATTTTTTGCGGTACAGTTTATTCCATGTCTATAAACTGGAAAAAAAACCATAATACAAACTTACTTGTATCTGGATATCCTTATCATAGAAGCATAAAATAGCATGTAAGTATGAGATATTTCTATTAGGTCAAAAGTAGATTTTGATAATTAACATTCTCATTAAACTAGGCCTGTGCAGTAATCATAAATGTGCTATGGTTGCCATAGATAATAGCACAAACCAAAATTATTTATTCAGCTATTGCAAACACCAAGCACAAATTGTATGAATTACTTACAATTGTTGAATTGTTATTTCTACAACAACTACATTGTCTTCTCTAATTTAAAAATAGCTATATCTTAGCATAAAATTTATTATAATTTTTAAGAAGTCATTTTTCTATAGATGATTTTCCTTGAAGTGTGGTTTAAAACTTATGACTTCGATTATCATTACATAATTTTATTTGGGCATAGTTTCTGTTTTGTTTAAATATACCAATGTGAAAACAGTGTATGCAACCAGTCATTGAAAGAACAAATATTCATTGGTGGATACAAATTTGATTTATGTGCCACTGCATAGCTATAGCCATCCATTATTAAATACTTTTTAGTGGTGGTAAAATATGCATAAGGTAAAATTTACCATCTTTACCATTTTTAAGTTCACATTTCAGTAGTGTTAAGTGTATTCACATTGTTGTTCAAGAAAACTCTAGAATTTTTATATTTCAAAACAGAAACTCTGTGCCCATTGAACAACAACTTTCATTTTCTACAACCTCCAGCCCCTGGACACCACCATTCTCCTTTTGTTTCCTTGAGTTTGACTATATTGGACAGTTTATATAAGTAGAATCATACAGTATTTGTCCTTTTTTGACTGGTTTGTTTCATCTAACATACTGTCCTCAAGGTTTATTTATGTATGCATGTGCCATGTTGGTGTGCTGCACCCATTAACTCTTCATTTACATTAGATATATCTCCTAATGCTATCCCTCCCCACTACCCCCACCCCGTGACAGGCCCTGGTGTGTGATGTTCCCCTTCCTGCGTCCAAGTGTTCTCATTGTTCAATTCCCACCTATGAGTGAGAACATGCAGTGTTT
>NW_012106064.1:394316-403545 GCF_000951045.1 Mandrillus leucophaeus | reverse complement strand
ATCCCTTGTAAGTTGGATTCCCAGGTATTTTATTCTCTTTTCTTAAAAAAATAGTAACTCATTCTATTTTTCTTAGAAAAATGGTAGTACTCAGTTATAATTCTACTTTTACTTTTTTGAGAAATCTTTATATTTTTTATGATAGCAGCTGTACCATTTTATAATCCTGCCAGCAATGCATCAGGGTTTCATTCTCTCTACATTCTTGCAAAAATTTGTTCTTTTCTTATTTTTGCAGTGGTTACTCTAGTAGGTGTGAGGTGATATCTTATTATGGTTTTGATTTGCATTTCTCTGATGATTAGTAATGTTTAGCATCTTTTCATGTGCTTATTGGTTATTTGTATGTCTTCTTTTGTCTATTTAATTCCTTTGCACATTTTTAAATTGGGCTTTTTGTTGTTGTTGAGTTATAGGAGTTCATTGTATATTCTGGATAACCTCATATTTTTTATATATATATATATATATATGTATATGTATATATATATATGATTTGCAGATACTTTCCCCTTTCCATACATTGCCTTTCTCTCCCTTGATTGTGTCCTTCAGTGCCCAGAAGTGTTAAGTTTGATGTAGTCTCATTTGTCTATTTTTGCTTTTGTTTCCTGTATTTTTGGTGTCATAGCCAAGAAACAACTGCCGGATCCAATGTTATTACGATTTTGCTCTATGTTTTCCTCTCGGAGTCTTATAATTTTAGGTATTATATTTAGGTCTTAATCCATTTAGAGTCAAATTTTGTGTATGTTATAATATAAGGGTCAACTTCATTCTGTTACATGTGGCTGTTCTGTTTTCCCAACACCATTAGTTGAAGAGACTGTGTTTTCCCCTTTATGTAGTTTGGTACTCTTGTCAAAGATAATTTGACCATATATGTGAAGGTTTATATCTAGGTTCTTTATTATGTTTCATTGGTGTATATTTCTGTCTTTATGCCAGTACCACATTGTTTTGATGACTGTAGCTTTCTGCTGTGTTTTTGAATTAGGAAGTGTGATAATTCTAATTTTGTTCTTTTTCAAGATTGTTTCAGTTATTTGGGGTCCCTTGAGATTACATATGAATTGTAGGATTTTTTTTCTATTTTTGCAAATTGCCATTGAGATTTTTGATAGATAGTGAATTGAATCTATAGGTAGCTTTAGATAGTGTGAATATTTAACAATATAATATCTTCCAATCCATGAACACAAATGCCTTTTCACTGATTTGTGTCTTCTTTAATTTCTTTCAACAATGTTTTGTATCTTTTAGGGTACATATTCTTTTTTATCTCCTTGGTTAAGTTTATTTCCAAATATCGTATTCTTTTTGACTGACTGTTAATGAAATTACTTTCTTGATTTATTTTTCAGATTTTTTTATTGTTACTGTAGAAATGGAACTTATTTTTGCATGTCAATTTTGTATCCTGCAACTTTGTTAAATTTCCTTATTATTTCTGTCAGTTTTTTTGTGGAAACTTTAGGGTTTTGTACATTTAAGATCATATCATCACAAACAGATGAGTTCATTTCTTCTTTTCCAATTTAGGTATCGTTTATTTCTTTTTCTTTCCTAGTTGCTCTGGCTAGGACTTATGGTATTATTTTGAATACAAGTGGCAGGAGTGGACATCCTTCATATACGCCCATTATTGTTTTGAAGTGTTTAATTACCTTTTTAGCTACATTTTTGCAGCTGAGTTTAGAATGAAAACCACAAGAGTTTTATTGTTGCCTGTGCTTTTCTTTTTCCTTTGAGTCATTTATGTCTTTTTCCTATTATTTATTTTTTAGCTCCTTTCTTTGTGTTTGTAGTTTGTTTATTTTTTTCTTCCCAAATTCCATAATCAATACAAATCTATTAAGTACTAAATAGGTTCCTGGTAATGTTGAAAGTGCTCTTTGGTAAGCTCAAGGGGCAAGACAATATTTCCATTTAAGAAGAGATAATGAGTTATCATCAAGTCTTTTCAATCTTGATTTTTCTAAGAGTTGAACTGTAGGAAATTATTGATTTTTGATCTTTAAAAATAATAATTTCATACAATTCAACATAATATATTCTGCTTACCTTTAAAGTCATTTTGCCCCTTTGTTTAGCAGTGAACTGATACTTTCTAACACCTTATATGTTTTGAATCTATGTCCCTGCCCAAATCTCATGTTGAAATGTAATTCTCAATGCTGGAGGTGGGGCCTGGTGGAAGGTGAGTAGATCATGTGGGTAGGTTTTCATTGTTTAACACCATCCACCTTTGTACTGTCATCACGATAGTGAGTTCTCCTGTGATCTGGTGGTTTAAAAGCATGTAGCACATCCCTTTCTCATCCTTTATCCTCCTTCGGCCATGTAAAATGTGGCTGCTTCACCTCTGCTTTCTGCCATGATTGTAACTTCTGAGACCTCCCCAGAAGCCGAGCAGATGCCAGCATCATGCTTTCTGTACAGCCTGTGGTACCTTGAGCCAATTAAACCTCTTTTCTTTATAAATTACCCAGTCTCAGGTATTTACTGATAGCAAGGCAAGAATGGACTAATACACTAACCCACATATTGTTTATATACCCTTAATGAGGGGAATTTCCACACTTGTGAGGTACTTTATTCCAATGACAGTCAGAGTGCAAGGAAGTTCTATAACTTACATTAAGTGAAATGCTATCTCTTGATAATGACCATCATTGGTGTCTTAGTGTAATTATTTTTATAAAAATTACTAATTACCTACTCTGTATGAAGTGTTCTCCTAGATATTAGAAAAAACAGCATGGGAAAGATAGACACAACCCCTGCACTCATGGGGCTTAGTTAGGACCACTGAAAATGTGTGGTGAGGGAGAGAACAGGAGGAACTGTTTCTGTCCTTAACACAGTTTCCCCAAATCATATTCTTTCAAACATTAGGCACAATAATGTGATGAATTTGAAGACTAATGAAAATATGTCAAAAATACTATCCAGGAAACATCCACTGAATATGAGATACAGATTTCGTATCCCTTTACCCCCTCACCTTCTATTCTTTAGGTTAAAACATTTACACTTGTCAGAGGTTTCTAGCATAGCTTTTGGAATTATAGGAACCTGGGTTTGAAGCCCAGCATTTCTGCTTCTTGGTGCTGCGAACTTGAACCTCAATTTCCACATATGTGAAAATGAAGATTTCAACAGTTCTGACCAAATAAGGTTCTTTGATGGTCAAATTAAATAATTCCTATACGGTTCTTAGTGAGGTATCTAGTTCAATAAATGTTAACTGCTGTTATGATGATAACAATGGTAATGATGGCATTGTTTCAGGTTGTTCTACAATCCTAGGTCAGTATTTCTGAGTAATGTAATGTGTGGATGTACATTGCCTAGATTCTAAACTAAAAATATTCTAAATATCCTTAACTGATTAAGGTAAGCCAAGAGACACCTATGTTTCACATTTCCTCTGCCCTTGTGTGATTTTGCTGCCCTAGCACAATGCATTTCAATGTCTACTTTTTTTCTTTCCCACATTGGGACAGTAGCTAAACTTTGGTTCTCTATACTTCATACTTAGAATATAGCCATTTATTTTTGTAAAAAGTTTAAAAGTGAAACAAATTGGTATTTGACTAAAAATACCAATAAGAATTTTTTATCTGCTCAGAAGCACTCGCTGTACTGATTTAATCAACATTCAGTACATGTTTATTGAGAGCCTATTATGGGGTCAGGCTCTATTCTGTCATATGGAAATAGAACATTGAGCAAATCAGATAAAAATTCCTGACCTTCTGGAGCTTATGTTCTAGCAAGATAAGTAATAAATTAAGGTAGTATAAGATCATATCTACATGACGATGGTGATGATGATAATAGGATGTGTGTATTATATGTTAGGCAGAAATGCTTTCTAATGAGAAATAGAATAGGAAGTGTCAGGGAGCACAGTTTTATAGGAGATAGGCTGAGAAAGGTCTAAGGGAAGTGATTTTTGAATAAAGATCTAAAGGTGCTCAAGGAGTAAACCATGTGATTATTAAAGAGAAGAGTATTCCAGGCCTTGAGGACAGCAATTGTAAGATTCCTGAAGTGAGAGAAGCCTAGTGTGTTTGACAAGTGGTGAGGAGGTCACTGTCAGTCAAATGAAGGGGTAAGTAAGAGAGTGAAAGCAAAGAAAGTCAGCAAGGCCATCCTAGGCCATTAGAAAGATGGTGGCTTGTGCTCTGAGTGAAAAGGGAAACTGTCATGGGGTTGTACACAGAGGCATGTCTCATTCTGATGTATATTTTCACAAAATCCCTTTGGCTGCTGTGTTGATTAAAGCCTACTTAAGGGAAATTCCTCTAAATTGATGTGATGTGTTATTAAAGAAAGAAATAGAGAAAATAAAGAAAAGACACATTTTTAAGTGTGAGAATTAGGCCAGTGGAATACTTTCAGCTGGAATAATTTCAATATATTCAAAATATATTTCAATGTATTCACTAAATACCTTTGACAAGCCCACTTTATGCAAGACATTGGGCAAGTTGCTGGGGCTAACAGGTAACTGATAGCATTTCTTTTTTTCATGGAATGCATGATGTAACTATAATAAAATTAAATTTCATAAAGAAGAATAAATACATAGGAACTTGGAAGAAGAAATATGTATTTTAGACTGTGAGAATCTGGGGCAGCATCATACATGGAAATATATTTGCTATGGGCCTTGAAGTAATAATAGATAATTGGCAGGCTTAATGAATGGATAAAGATAATGTGGTATGGGTACACAATGGAATACTGTTCAGCCATTAAATAAAAGAATGATATCTTGTGATTTGCAGCAACATGGATGGAAATGGAAATCATTGTGTTAAGTGAAATAAGCCAGGCACAGAAAAAGAAATATTACATATTCTCACTCATAGGTAGGAACTAAAAGTTGATCTCATGGAGGTAGAGATTGGAATGATAGTTACCAAAGACTGGGAAGGGGGTGTGTTTGGGGGGGTTAGAGGATGAAGAAAGCTTGGTTAATAAGTACACAGATACAGTCAGATAGAAGGAATAAGTTACAGCATTCGCTAGCACAGTAGGGTTATATGCTTAAAAGCAGTATACTCTATATTTCAAAATAGCTTGAGGAGAAGACTTAAAATGTCCCCAACACAAAGAAATGATAAATGCTCAAAGTGATGAATATGCTAAATATCCTTATTTGATCATTACACAATGTATCCATGTATCAAAATATCACACGTACCACATAAACTTGAACAAATGTTATATATTAATAAAAAATAAAAAAATTGGTGACTGTGTTAGGTAATTCTTGCATTGCTCTAAATATATTAATTTGGACAGTTTATGAAGAGAAGAAGTTTAGTTCACTTACAGCTTTGCAGGCTGTACAAGCATTGTGCTGGCATCTGCTTGGGTTCTCGGGAGGTCTCAGGGAGCTTTTACTCATACTGGAAGGAGAAACAGGAGCAGACAGGTCATATGGCAAAACCAGGAGGAAGAGAGAGTGAGGATGAGGTGCCACACGATTTTAAACAACCAAATGTCGTGTGAACTCACTCATCACCAAGGGATAGCATTAAGCCAGTCATGAGGTATACACCGCCCATGATCCAAACACCTCCCACCAGACCCCACTTCCAACACTGTAGATTACATTTTAACCTGAGATTTAGTAGGGACACAGATCCAAACTGTATCAGCATGTCTAAAATGTGAGGAGACAGCCATTCCAAGCCATACATGTCTTTTCATTGTATATATTGAAAATCTACAAATACTGTGAAACTGAGCTTCTTTGTTTCAAGGGATGATATCCCATTTCTAAACCACTTTTCCCTTTTTTTTTCCCACTTATCTTTATGTAGTCTGTAGTTTGAAAAGGGTTTTCCGCATAATACTGAAAATATTTGTTGAATTTTGGCTTTTGGTGGAAAACCTCAAATAATTCCATTTAAATAACTTATCTACCTTTTTATTGGGCCTAAAGCAAGTGCAGGAAGAGGCAAATTATTGAAGTTGATGAGGAAACGGCCTATTTCTTACATTATCATTTTCCCTGCCTTTTTACTTCTTTTCTCCCTTTACTCTTTGTATGTTTTTTTCTGACTTTCTCTTCTCATCCCAGAATCTAAATGACCTTCATGAAATGCTTAAATATGTTATTTAGGCTTATAACTGACTTTATTTTTTTTTAAACCAGTCAAACAATTTATACATTTTCTACTTTTGTTTTAAAATTGAGTGTTCTCAACTACTGTTTTCTGTCGTTCAGTAGTCTTAGATAAGAAAATGTTTCTCACCTTAGTTATAGGTTATATACCTTATTGATACTTGACTAAATGCCACTAGTTTTCAAGATGTGATGTAACTTTTGGTCTAACCTAATCTTTTCTTGTTTTAATGGTTTCTGCTGTGAATTAATAGAAATATATATTTGCTTTATATTAAATTGCAATTATTGAGTATATAAATATGAACTTCAAGAGATGGTTTGTTCCTTTAGGAACTTTTGGAAATAATTATTTTACTTTTAAATTTACCAGTTTAGGGGGAAAACCGCCTAAAGGAGCTTTGAGATTATTCCTAGTTTTGAAATGTGACTATTTAGGGATGACATTTGCACTTGAGAGCTGCTGCAGAAATGGGTTCATCTAGTTAACCTTCATCTGAATTGCCACCCTCTATCCTATGAAACAACTGGTGAAGAGAAAATGCTAATTAGGAAGCTTTTCAAGATTAATTTTTTTCATTTTCAGAAAGTGAAGTGTTCACCCCTTTCCATGTTAAATAAGGTTCCTCGCTTGGCAACATAGGCTTTGCTGCAGTAATTGTGTGCTCACAGCAAATACTTGATGGTAAAAAAGACAAGTGCAAAAAGCAATTTTTGCAACAGCCAACCAGAACAGACTGTTCTGTTCCCAATAAATTAATGGATTTAACCTTGCAGCTGTAGCAGTGTTATTATGCAAATATTCTCTGAGTATTATGAAAGCCAAGTGATTCTCTATAGAGAAAGTTGTTTCTTTCTTCCTGAGAATTCTAAGTGACTAGATAATTGACACATTGTATAACCATGTTAAGTGAAGGAAAAAAATATTTTCAGTAAGTCTACTGAGTTTGATTTTATGTTCCAATGTTTTCGGCAATTTATTGAGGCTTTTACTGAGAACAATATATTTAGCACAGTAAATTCCAATGTCCACAGACAACCTCCTAGAAAATGAAGAAATTGGAAATAGTAGATAGTTCTTTACGTTGTTTGTTTTAATTTAAGCAGAAATAAAAATTTCCTTTATTTTTATTCAGATATAGTGGTCTGGTCATGCTGAGTGTCTTCAAAGCAATAGATTTGCATTCTGATTCATGATGAACTAGAAAATTGTTATCTAATTATTTGATCAAGTTGATAGCCACTTTAGTTTTTTGAAGCTGATCTTAGATTTACACCACATATGAAACACTTACCATTGAAGGTTCACTCTTGGTAATTGACCAATTGCAAAGATCACTCAAAGTGCTCTTCACTAGATTGAAGTTTCATGGCTAAATGAAATCTTTGATGATTTAAAAATATTTAAAACAGGAAGTATAAGTGTGGGAACACTGGCAGCTTCACTGTGGTAAGGCTTTAGTCAATGGATGGGAAAATGATAATCTTTGGAATTAGTTCAACCATTTTATATGAACAATTTACATATATTGTTTTTCGTTTTTATCATAGCCAGTATTAATTCTATGTGAGCTTTATATTATTAGGTCATATAAAATCAAGTGTCTATTCAACGTATTCCAAAATACTTTGTAAACTATTACTTACATATACAAATATTAGGGATTATAATGGCTGTAGTTGTATAATTGAAAGAACACTAGATTTGGAATCTGAAGTCCTACAACTATGCACTTTGACTTTTTTGTAATACCTTAAAGATTTTTCTTCATCTATAGGTAATAACATCTTAGAATAGATTTAAATGAGACAATATATGTATAAGAGTTGTGTAAACTTCACATCACAAAAAAAAGTTCTTTAATGATATTAGTATATATTTATGGTCATTATCTTTCATCAAAGATCCTTATTAAGGAACATTTACCTCAAGAGTTAATAATTCTCAGATTTGCATTCCAAACAAAATGTTATAAAATTTCTGTAAGTTAGTTTAAAACTTTTTATCATGTAGTTAGTGAATAAGGAAACATATTTATAAAAATGAATAATGAACTGAATTTAATAATTATATCGTTGCTGTTACTTTTTAAAATACCCTGGTATATATAATTAGATTCATCAAAAGTATTGATTCATGACACAGTTATCATTTATCATGTATACCTCTTGGCTAGCTAGCTATGTGTTCTTTTTTGCATATTTTAGTAACATCCTGAATACTGTACCCACTTTCCAACTTATATCTGTGTAAATGCTTACTAACCTCTATCATATCTATCTGCCTTCTTTTGGCTCTGCAGTGACTCTAATCCAAGTTTGGCATTTATAATTTCCTTGCTTTTAACCATCCTCATTTGACACATATGTTTGTGTCCTTAAACAATATATTGTTTAGTTTTGCATACTTTTGGACTTTAACATTATATTAAATGTCCTCTGGGACTTGTTTTTTCACTCAACATTATGTTACTATGTCATTCATATCATTGTAGCTGTAGTTAATTTTTACAGCTGTATTATGTTTCATCATGTGAATATATGATCATTGAGTTTTATTCTGTCAATAACATTTGGTATTCTTCCATGTTGTGTTTCTAATATAGATAGTGCTTCTGTGAACATTCTTATACACAGTCAATTCTTACTATTTACAATAGTTATGTTCTATGAAGTCAAAGAGAACACTGAATCTGTGAATAGTAAATCATTTTGCCTATAAGAAATACGGCATTCACTTCATGCAAACCTCTAGTCACAACATTTTTATATATCAGTCAACCCATAACCTTGTTTTATGTGTGTTTCTGCTTAAAGAGTCCTTAATTAATAATGAATATTGTTGATTCATTAACATTGAACTCATGGTCGATAGCATTATAACTCATGCCTGAATGAAGCTTATCTAACATGCATTTTCTCCATGAGGAATATCAGAGCCATCTTGCATCTAGAAATACCAGACAGCATGAATGTCTTCTTTTGAGAAATGTCTGTTCATATCCTTTGCCCACTTTTTGAGAAGACATTCATACAGCCAACAGACACATGAAAAAATGCTCATCATCACTGGCCATCAGA
>NW_012106064.1:388553-393615 GCF_000951045.1 Mandrillus leucophaeus | reverse complement strand
AAAAAAAAAAAAAAAAAGAAATACCAGACAGCACTTCAGCACTATGCTTGGGGGTGATTTTAGAGAGCAAGATCACCAAAAAGAAAAAAACAAAACAAAACAGAAAAATGCAAAAAATGTAGCAATAAATAGACTACAAAAAGGACACTTGTTTATAATATGAGAGCTGAACTAAGAAGGCAGAGCATCTCTTTGTTCAGCCTCAACTGGGATTGTGGGGTTACTTGAATTTTTTGCTACTCTGCACATGCGCACATCTGTGAATAATGGCAAAAGATGTTACAAAAAATTTTAGTGAGTAGGCAAATTCACAAGCACAAGCCATGAAAAATGAGGATCAATTGTATGTCTCTTACTGCTTTCCACACACTGCCTTGCATAAGAATGACTTAGAGAGCTTGGTAAAAGTCAGATTCCTGGAGATATTGATTTGGGTCTGGAGTTGGGCCTGAGAATTTGAATTTCTAACCAGCTATTGGGTGATGCTGATAATGCAAGTTTATATAACACACTTTGCAGAACTTTTTCTTAGTAAACAGGTGTAACAGTTATCTAAGGTATATGCTTTCCCTGAAATCACCAGTTCAAAGGCTGTGTTAAATTTCCCAGTTATACTTTATGCTTATATTAAGTTAACTTTACATGTGGGATGCCAATTTTTTTTCCAAAATGGTTGTACAAATTTGCATTTACACATCAGCAGTGTTATGATTGTTTCTTGTTATTACCGGTATTTGATTTAATCACACTTCTTCATTTATGCCATTTGATTTTTATTTACATTTCAATAATCACTGAAACATTTGAGTACTTTTCCATTATGCATATTTTCATTACACATTCCTCTTGTATGATAAGCCTGTGAAAATGTTTTGCTCATTTGCCATTGGGGTATTACTGGTGGGCTATATTATATTAGTAAGTTCACAGAAGTTTAGAATTGTTATATTCCATTGGTAGATTGTATCGATTATTATTGTATACCGACCCTCTGTATATTTAGTTTAAATTTGTTTGTCATGTATTCAAAGTTGACAGTTATTTTCTCCTAGCTAATTAGAGATGTTGGTCAATTTTTGTTGCTCTGGAGAAGTCAGCTATTTATTACCTTCACTGCCATTTATTTAAAGTTTATCTACTTTTCTCTTTGGCTGTTTTAACGTAATATCTTTCTTTTTGTTCTGCAGATAATATCTTTCTTTTTGTTGTTACTGTGCCATGTCTAGATATTAGTTTCTGTTTAATTAGGGTGTTAGACTTCATTGAGCTTCCCAAACCTTTGCACTAGTATATTTGATAAGTTCTGACAAATCCTTATTGCTTATCTCTTCCAACATTGTCTGTCTCTCACTTGTCTGTCATTCCAATAGAACTTTATTTGACTTTCCTTCTTCACCCTTTATGTCTGAACTTCTATTCTGCATATTCCATGTCCTTGTTTCTCTGTGCACTACACTGTGGATATTATATTTCTATATATTTTCTAGTTCACTGTTTCCCTCTTCAATGATGTTTAAACTGGTATGGAAACTTAGGGAGTTGAAAATTTATTTATTTTATCTTTAATTTTAGAATTTCTGCTTGATCTTCTTGCAATTATACTGATTCAATATAGATTTTAATCGCTTTTTATATATGATTTCTAGAAACATGTTAAACATATTTTATATTCCATGTCTGATGACTCCAATATTAAATTATGTATGTGGGTTACATCTGTGGCTCACATTATATTTCTATTGAATATTGCTACTGTCACGGATTCTTGGGGTGTTGCTTTAACAGCAGAAACCTCTGGCCAGTGGCACCTTTGTCTGAGTTTTTACTCGGGCCCACTGAGCTCGTTCTGCCCACTCGGCTGGAAGGCTGGTCTTGGCTTGTGCTGCTGGCCTGAATCTCACACCTGCCAAGGGCAAGCCAGGCGTGGAGCAGTGAGGGGTGTGTGAGCAAGTGTGTGTGTGGGCTGCCCACTCTGTATAGCTAGGCATGCTGGCTACAGTGAAGTGGACTGCTCCAGGCACTAGCATACGCTCTGCTTCCCTGAAAGTCTGTGGCTGGAGCAGGTGTACCACAAGCAGCTTCCATGACTGGCACTGGGGAAAGTGGTGGTGCCCAGAAGCTAGGAGACAGCAGGAATCACAGATCCCCAGAGAGAGGGTGTCACAGCCCTGGCTGGGGGATCTCCTAGGTCTGGGATCCTCAAAGGGCCACAGGTGTTCTCTCTTTCTCTCTTCTCTCCTTGTAGCCCACAATGTTGTGAGCAAGGGGCATGTTTTAGTCTCATTTGTGTTACTGCTCTTTTAACCCTACTTTTCAGTGGGTCCTGAGTTCTCATCCTGCGTCCAGGAACAATGAGGTATGCAGACAAGTGCAGGGTGAGCAAGGTGAGGAGGAGCTTTACTGAGTGACAGAATAGCTCAAAAGAGACCTGCAGTTGGTAGCTCCTCTCTGTAGGCTGGTTGTCCCAACAAATGTTTGGCTGTCAACAGAGAGGAGGCCCATAGTGAGTAGCTTTCTCTCTGTAGGTAGGTCATCCTGATGAGTGTTCAGCTCTCAGCAGAGAGGACACCCTGGAGTAGGTAGCTCCTTGCCCTAGCTGGTAGTTCCAACATCTATGTGAGGTTGGCTGAGTCTAGGGTTTTTATGGACTTCAGAGAGGAGGAAGTACATGCTGATTGGTTCATGAGTGGCCATGGCAGAACTGAAAACAGCACCATGAGTTCTTATTCTGGTCCATTAGCCTGGCCCCCAGCTTCAGGCCATCCCTGACTTGAAGGTGGGGCTTCACCAGGGATCCACCCCTTTCCAGCCAGGAGCCTGTATGCCTCCTGCTGTCATCCAGACTGTGTGGAGGGGCCTCTGGAGGCCTGTGCTGGGCTGCACTTAGCATCCCCCTTGGCTTCCCTCCCGTGCTTGTCAGTGTCCAAAGTCTGTCTATGCTTGTCGGTGTCCAAAGTCTGGAGGGTGCCTGGGTGACAGGGGGCTGCCATATCAGCACTGCCTCAAGACTGCACACACCCTGCCAGGTTGCAATAGTACCTGAGCTCAGTCTCAACTTTTCTCCAAGATCGGAGTGGGTGCTGGGGGCAGGAAGAGGCCAGGCAGTGGGAGCAGGCACTTCTGAGCCTGTGGGTCAGCGGGCCAGGCTTCCTAGGCCTTGAGAGTGCAGAGATGCCTGGGTTCACAGTCACAGCTTGGGCGGCTACAGCTATACCTGGGAGGGTGGAACTTCTGCCTGCTCTGTGGAGCACACTGCCCTGGCTGTGCCTTCCTGCTGCAGCTGGTGTCTTTGTAGCAGCTGTTCCAGTTGGGCCACTGCTGCCATCACTACTCTAGCATTTATACAGCTTTCCAGGACCATGAGATAAAGGAACAAAATAGAAGGACTCAGGGAATCCCCATGATCAAGGACCAGGTCTGAATGAACTCCCTTACATCTTTACTTGAGACAGAATTCTCTCTTATATGAGGGACAAGCAGATGTAGACTTGAATACAGACAATACATGTATAAACACATATTTAACTAATAAACTATCAGGTCATTATTTCATGCTATGAAAAATAAAGCAAGGTGATAGAGAATTATTGGAGGGATGAATGGATATTTATGATAAATTGCTAAGGGAAGGTCTCACAGATGAGGGGACATTTTAGTAGAAATCTGAATGAAGTGAGGTTCATGTCACATGACTATCTGGTGGCGGGTATTCCAAGAAGACAGAGTAGCATGTGTAATCAAAAGGTGGGAAAAGTAGACTCTCACACAGCAGTGTTAGAAATGTGAATTTTAACAATTATTGAGAAAACATTCTGAAAGTAATTATTAAAATAAAAAATACATAAACTTGTGTCTCATAATTGCACCTTAGGAACCCTATCACACAGAGAAAAAGCAGGAAGTACATGTATTATATATGTATACTGATGGTTATTGTGGCAGTGTTTTTAATGACAAAAGTTTGGAAACATAGTAAATGTATTGATGGAAGTGGGTGACAGAATAATGAATACGCTACACAATTTAACATTATATAGCCACAGAAATAGGAAATATAGCCTTGATTATTGATATAGGAGACTTCCATGTGGCATTTTTGTGTAAGAAAATCAAAAGGCAGAAAACCGTATATTAGGATCCTATTAAAAAACATATACAAAATAGGTCCATAAAATGAGTAAATGTATAAATTTAAAAGTAAATATATCTAATTTTACCACAACAAAGAAAAAGATGAAGTTTATGGATTGGCTCGTTGATACAAGTCAGATGGTTAGAGGAACAAACTAACAACAAAAAGGAAAAGAAAATTTAACACATTATGAACTCTCATGATATGCTCACATTTTTCAGCTTTCCAAAAGTGTGTATGCCACCTAAGTACACACAATCAACATTCTCCTATTTTTTTAATTATCTAATATTTATACTGCATTTTTCATATCAATAGCTTCAAAGGTACAAGTGGTTTTGGTTACATGGGTGAGTTGTATTCTAGTGAAGTCTGGGCTTTTAATGTACCTGTCACCTAAATAGTATCCATTGTACCCAATAGTTAATCTTTCATTCCTCACCGCTTTCTCACCCTTCCACCATAAGAGTTGCCAGTGTCCATTATACCACTCTGTATGCCTTTGCGTACCCATAGCTCAGCTCCCACTTAGAAGTTAGAATATGTGGTGTTTAGTTTTTCTTACCTGAGTGACTTCACTTAGGATATTGGCCTCCAGTTCCATCCAAGTTGCTGCAAAAGCATTATTTTATTCTGTTTATGGCTCAGTAGTTTTCCATGGTATATATATATACCACATTTTCATTATCTATTCATCAATTGATGGACACTTAGGTTGATTCCATATCTTTGCAATTGTGAATTGTTCTGCAATAAACATACACGTATAGTGTCTCTTTGATATATTGTATGTCTTGGTCTTTACAATATATAGAATTTTAAATAAATATAATCAAAAAAGATATTTGATAATTCATATTTACATATTGGAATTTATTAACTTAAAATCAGCACATCACCAAAAAATAAATTGTGTCTACTTCAGTGAAA
>NW_012106064.1:386125-386818 GCF_000951045.1 Mandrillus leucophaeus | reverse complement strand
AGCTCAGTCACAAAAGGATAGGACTCCGATCAGAAACCTAATACCCCCATTCCAGGCCCTAGATCCTGGACAACATTTCTGGACACACACTGGGCCAGAAGGGTACCTGCTATCTTAAAGGGAAGAACTCAGTTCTGACAGCATTCATCATTTGCTGACTAAATACTCTCTGTGATCCCTAAGTGAGACTCAGAAATGCTGGCTTCAGATGTGACCTAGCACTTTTCCAGTGTTGGTGGCTACAGGGAGAGACTTTAGAAAAGCAGAGGGAAATGTGAATAGGACTTTGTCTTACAGCTTAGATATCAGCTTGGCCACAGTGGAGTAGAAAACTAGTGGACTCGTTGGGTCCCCAATCCCAGGCCTTGGCTCTTTGATTGCATTTCTGGACCTGCCGTGAGCCAGAGGTGGGACCAACTGCCCTGAAGGAAGTGCCCCAGGCCTAGCAGCATTCACTACAAGCTAACTGAAGAGCTCTTGTACCCTGTGTGAACATCAGTGGTAGCCAGGCAGTACTCACCACACACCTGTAGCAATGGTGGCCATGGGGAGAGTGCTTGTACCAACTCACCCCCAGACAAAGGCAACACAGCCCACAGTTCTGGGAGAGACACCTTCCTTCTGCCTGGAGAGAAGAGGGAAGAATGAAGAGGACTTTGTCTTGCAACTTGGATACCAGCTCAGTCACAAAAG
>NW_012106064.1:383689-385545 GCF_000951045.1 Mandrillus leucophaeus | reverse complement strand
ATTTTTCTAAATAGACCCTGTATTAAGGAGGAATTTGTAATAATTTTAAAAATTAATATATTACAAAATATTAATTTACAATAAAATATTATTTTGTATTCCTGCTTATGACTAGAAATTTCTTTAGGGAGAAGATATAATCTCTTAGTACCTCTTTGTTGTCAAAAATGGTTTGTTAAAATATGTACTAACAATTATGATTATTATCTTTGAAAAGCATGAAAATTGAGGGTACCCAATCTTCGGAGTATGCTCTTTAGCTGTAGGCATATCATTTGACTTCATCAATTGCTATTGTGTTTTTCTTCATATCAAAATGTGTTTTTATTTTTGACACACACTAGAAACTTAAGAATATAACTAGGTATTTTGTAAGAAAAAGTGAGTTCATAATTAAAAAACACTTTTTAGCAATTTCTTTGACAGTTTCTCACAATGTTGTTGAAACTTGGTTTTGTTTCTTCTCAGTAGATTTGAATATACCTTTGATTATGTAATTTACAATGTATATTTAGCCTTTAACTTAATTTTCACTTTTGAAAGTACCTGAACATTTGCAAGGAAATGTGTTTTCTTTTCAAATTCAAGTTCCCAAAAGCTAGATAATCTCATCAATATTGAGTGCTCTGTCAAGACTACTGCTTCTGACAGTCTTTTGATCTGTGACTTTTCTTCTTGCATTCCTCAAGTGTGTTGCAGTGTCTCTTGTCACAATGAAGCTTACTCCCATGTAGAATTGCACTACTTTAAGTATCTTTATTATTATTATTATTACTTTTTTGTTTTGTTTTGGCATTTATCTGAAAACAAAAATTCCAAAAGGAACTCTTGATTTTATCCAAAGAATTATAGTTTTACAAATTACTTCACCACCATTTTCTGGAAAAGAAGTGTCATTTTTACAGATTATCTCATTTTTCTTTATTTTCTTTAAAATTCAGAAGTCCAAACTACAATGACAGTCTTTGCTTTTGGATATTTTGTGCCATGTTCAAGATTGCTTCTCTAAAGACTTAAAATTACACAGTGACATGCTACTTAGAATATAAGGAGAAGGAAGAGCAAGATGGCCAAATAGAAGCCTCCACTGATTGTCCTCCCCACAGGAACACCAAATTCAATAACTATACATACAAATCAATACCTTAATAAGAACTAAAAATCAGGTGAGCACTCACAGTACTTGGTTATAACTTCATATTGCTAAAAGATACACTGAAGAGGGCGGGGAAGAGCATCTTGAATTGATGACACCACCCTTCCTCCTCAGCCTCAACAGTGATCTGTGCTTGGAGGAGGGAGAGTGTACTAATTGTGAGACTTTGCATTGGAAACCCAGTGGTGCCCTGTCACAGCAGAAAGAAACACTGGGCAGAACTCAACTGATGCCTGTGGAGGGAGCAATTAGACCAGCACCCAGCCAGAGGGGTTTCACCCATGCCGGCAATTGGAACCTAAGTCCCAGCAAGCCTCACTACCATAAGCTAAAGTGCTCTGGGGTCCAAAATAAACTCAAAAGGTAGTATAGCAGCAAGTGCTGTAATTCCTGGGCAAGTGCTGATGCTGTGTTGGACTTGGAGCCAGTAGACTTGGGGGGCACATGACCTAGTGAGACACTAGCTGGGGTGGCCAAGAGAGTGCTTGCACTAAGTCACCCCCAACTCAAGGTAGCATAGCCCACGGCTCTGAGAAAGGCACCTTCCCTCTGCCTGCAGATGAGAGGGAAGAGTAAAGAAGACTTGGTCTTGCAACTTGAATAGTAGCTCAGTCACAAAAGGATAGGACTCCGATCAGAAACCTAATACCCCCATTCCAGGCCCTAGATCCTGGACAACATTTCTGGACACACACTGGGC
>NW_012106064.1:367323-383284 GCF_000951045.1 Mandrillus leucophaeus | reverse complement strand
GTTCTGGGAGAGACACCTTCCTTCTGCCTGGAGAGAAGAGGGAAGAATGAAGAGGACTTTGTCTTGCAACTTGGATACCAGCTCAGTCACAAAAGAGAAAAGTGTGAGAAGGACTTTGCCTTGTGGCTTGGGGGGTAGCTCAGCTGCAGTAGATAGAGCATTAGGGAGTTTCTTGAGGTTTCCAACAACTGACCGTGCTTCTGGATAGCATCTCTGCACTCATGTAGGCTGTAGGGAATTTGACACAATGAAGAGAAGGACACAAGCCTAGCTGGCTTTGTCATCTGCTGATTATAGAACCCTAGGTCTTTGAAAGAACTTAGGTGATAGCCAGGCAGTGGTTATCACAGGCCTTGGTGAAACCCAATAACATGCTGACTTCAGATCTGACCCAGTGCAGTCCCAATTGTGGTGGCCACAGGTTGCTTGTTTCACCCCTCCCCCAGCTTCAGACATCTCAGCACAGAGAGACTGTTTGTTTGGGAGAAAGTGACAGAAGAAAACAAGAGTTTCTGGCAGGTAATCCAGGGTATTCTTCTGCAATTTATCCAAGACCACCAAGGTAGTACTATAAGTCTGCAAGAGCTACAGCATTACTAGGCTTGTGGTGGCCCCTAATGCAGATCTGATGGCAGTGACCAAAAACTTAGAATACAGTACTCAAGACCCTTAGAATATCTGGAAAGCCTTCCCAAAAAGGATGGGTACAACCAAGTCCAGACTGTGAAGACTATAATATTAATGAATACCTTACTGTTTGATGCTTGGACACTAATGGACATCCACAAGCCTCTAGACCGTCTGAAAACATGACTTCACCCAAAGAATGATTTAAGGCACCAGAAACTAATTTGGGAGAGACAGAGATATGTGACTTTTCAGACAGAGAATTCAAAATATCTGTTTTGAGGAAACTCAAAGACATTTAAGATCACACAGAGAAGAAAATCAGTATCCTATCAAATACACTTAACAAAGAGATTGAAATAATTTAAAAGAAGCAAGCAGAAATTTTTCAGTTGAAAAATGCAGTTGACATACCGAATAATGCATTTAGCATAACTGATCCAGCAAAAGAAAGAATTAGTGAGTTTGAAGACAAGCTATTTGAAAATATAAAGTCAGAGGAGACAAAAGAAAAAACAAAAAAACAATGAAGTGTGCCTACAGGATCTAGAAAGTAGTCTCAAAAGGGCAAATCTAAGAGTTACTGGCCTTAAAGAGGAGATAGAGAGAGAGGGAGTTAAAAAGTTTATTCAAAGTAGTAAAAACAGCAAAATTCCCAGACCTAGGGAAATATATCAGTACTTAAGTATGAAAGATTATAGAATACCAAGCAGATTTCACTCAAAGAAAACTACTTCAAGACATTTACTAATCAAATATTCAAAGGTCATAGATAAAGGATCCTAAAAGCAGCAAGACGAGAGAAAGAAGTATCATACAATGGCGCTCCAAAATGTCTGGCAGCAGACTTTTCAGTAGAAACTCCACAGGCCAGGAGAGAGTGCTGAAGTAAATAAAACTTTTACCTAAATAGTATATACAGTGAAAATATTCTTTAAACGTGAAGAACTAAAGACTTTTCCAGACAAGCAAATGCTAAGGGATTTTATCAACACCAGACCTGTCCTATAAGAAATGCTAAAGGGAGTTCTCCAATTCAAAAGAAAAGGACAATAATGAACATTCAGAAGGCATTTGAAGGTACAAAACTCACGGGTAAATACTAGTAAGTACACAAAAAAGCACAGAATTATAATGCTGTAATTGTGGCATGTAAACTACTCATATTTTAAGTAGGAAAACTAAATGACAAACCAATCAATAATAGTAACTACAACAAGTTTTCAAGACGTAGACTGTAATATAATAAGATACAAATAGGTTAAAAAGTTAACAAGTAGAGGGATGAAGTTAAAGTGTAGAGTTTTTATTAGCTTTCTCTGCTTTTTTTTTTGTTGTTAGTTTGCTTGTTTATGCAATTAGTTTTAAGTTGCCAGTTTAAATAATGGATTATAATATTTGCAAACCTCATGGTAACCTCAAACCAAAAAACATACAACTGATATACAAAACATAAAAAAGCAAGAAATTAAAACGTATCACCAGAGAAAATTATATTGACTAAAGGAACACAGGAAAGAATGAAAGAATGAAGAGAAGACCACAAAAAAACCAAAAAACAAATAACAAAATGGCAAGGATAAGTCCTTACTTATTAATAAGAACATTGAATGCAAATGGACTAAATTCTCCAATGAAAAGACACAGAGTGGCGGATTGGATTAAAAGAAACAAAACAAAACAAAACACCAAGACCCAATTATCTGTTGACTACAAAAGAACACACACTTCACCTATAAAGACACATATAGACTGAAAATAAAGGGATGGAAGAAAATATTCCATGCAAATGGAAACCTAAAAAGAGGAGGAATAGCTATACTTGTATCAGACAAAATGAATTTAGAGACAAAATCTATAAACAGAGACAAAGTAGATTATTATATAGTCATAAAAGGGTCAATTCAGCAAGAGGATATAGCAATTGAAAATATATATGCACTCAACACTGGAGCACTCAGATATATAAAGCAAATATTATTAGAGCTAAAGAGAGAAATTCCAATATAATAATAGCTGGAGACTTCAACATCCCATTTTCAGCATTGGACAGATCTTCCAGACAGAAAATTGACAAAGAAACATCAGACTTAACCTGTACTATCAAATGGACTAATCCGTATTTTCAGAACATTTTATCTAACGGCTGTAAACATTTTTCTGATCTGTACATGGATCATTCTCAAGGATAAACCATATGTTAGGGCAGAAAAGTTTCAAAAATTAAAAAAAAATTATATCACACATCTTCTCTGACCACAACAGAATAAAACTAGATATCAATAACAAGAGGTGTTTTGGAAACTATACAAACACATGAAAATTAAACAATATGCTCCTGAATGACCAGTTAGTCAATGAAGAAATTAGGAAGGAAATTGAAAAATTTCTTGAAAGAAGTGATAAGGGAAGCACCGCATACCATAACCTATGGGGTACAGCAAAACCATTATTACGAGAGAAATGTATAGCTATAAGATCCTATATTGAAAAAGTAGAAAACTTCAGATCAACAACCTAATGATGCATCTGAGAGAACTAGAAAACCAATAGCAAACAAAACACAAATTTAGTAGAAGAAAAGATATAAATATCAGAGAAGAAAAAAAGTGAAATTAAAATGAAGAAAACAACACAAAAAAATGAAAGAAAACGTGGTTTTTTGGAAAAGATAAAATTGACATTTAGCCAGACTAAGAATAAAAGAGGGAAAACTCAAATAAATAAAAGTGATGAAAAAGGGGACATTAAAGCTGATACTGCAGAAATTCAAAGTATCATTAGAGGCTACTATGATCAACTATTAACATTTACCAATAACCTGGAAAACCTAGAAGAAATGGCTAAATTTCTAGACATATACAATCTACCAAGACTTAACCATGAAGAAATCTAAAACCTGAGCAGACCACTAACAAGTAATGAGATTGAAGCTGTCATATGAAGTTTCCCAGCAAATAAAAGCCGAGGACCTGATTGCTTCGCTGCTGAATTTTACCAAACATTTGAAGAACTAATACCAATCCTTCTCAAATCCTTCTCAAACTCTTCTAAAAAAAAAAAAAAATGGAGGAGGAGGGAGTACTTCCAAACTGATTCTATGAGGCAAGTATTACCCTGATATCAAAACCAGACAAAGACAAATAAAGAAAGCCACAGGCGTATGTCACTGATGAATATTGATGCCAAAATCCTCAAGAAAACACTAGCAAACCAAATTCAACAACATGTTAAAAAGATTATTCATCATGACCAAGTGGGATTTATCTGAGGGATGCAAGTATGGTTCAGCATACACAAGTCACTCATTGTGATATATCATGCCAATAGAATGAAGGACGAAATTCATAAGATCATTTTGATGTTGAAAGAGCATGTTATAGAATTTAACATCACATGATGATGCAAACATTCAACAAACTGGGTATAAAGGGAATATACCTCAACAAAATAAAAGCCATATTCAACAGACCCACAGCTAGTACCCTATTGAATGGGAAGAAACTGCAAGCCTTTCCCTAAATCTGGAACAAAACAAGGATGCTTCCTTTACTACTGTTACTTAACGTTGTACTGAAAGTCCTAGCTAGAGCAATCAGACGAGAAAGAAAGAAAATGCTTCCAGATTGGAGAGGAAAAAGTCAAATTATCCTTGTTTGCAGATAATATTACATTTAGAAAAACCTAAGGACTCTACCAAAAAATTGTTAGAAATGATAAGCAAATTCAGTAAAGTTGCAGAATACAAAATCAATGTACTAAAATGAATAGCATTTCTATATACCAACAGCAAACAACTTGAAAAAAAAATCACGAAGGTAGTTCAATTTACAATAGCTAAAAATAAAATTAAGTGCCTAGGAATAAAATTAACTAAATAAGTAAACGGGTCCGGCATGGTGGCTTACGCCTGTAATACCAGTACTTTGGGAGACCAAGGCAGGCGGATCACGGGGTCAAAGATCAAGACCATCCTGGCCAACATGGTCAAACCCAGTCTCTACTGAAAATACAAAAAAAAAAATTAGCTGGGTGTGGTGGTGTGCCTGTAGTCCCAGCTACTCTGGAGGCGGAGGTAGGAGAATGGATTGAACCCAGGAGGTGGAGGTTGCAGTGAGCTGTGATAGCACCACTGCACTCCTGGTGACAGAGCCAGACTCCATCTCAAAAAATAAAATAAAAAGTAAACAATCTTTACAACAAATCTGTAAAACACTAATGAAAAATATTGAAGAGGACACAAAAAATGGTAAGAGACTCCATATTCATGGATTGGAAATATCAATATTGTTAAAATGTCCAAACTACCCAAAACAATCTACAGATTCAATGTAATCACTATCAAAATATCAATGACATTCTTCACAGAAATAGAAAAAATAATTCTAAAATTTATATGGCACCACAAAAGTTCCCAATAGCCAAAACTGCTCTGAGCAAAAAGAACAAAACTGAAGGAATCACGTTACCTGACTTCATATTATACTACAGAGCTAGAGTAACCAAAATAGCATGGTACTGGCATAAAAACAGACACGTAGACCAGTGGAACAGAATAGAGAATCCAGAAACAAAATCATTAGGCTACAGTGAAAGTGAACTCATTTTCGACAAAGGTGCGAAGAACATACACTGGGGGAAAGGACAGTCTGTTCAGTAAATGGTGCTGGGAAACCTAGACATCCATATGAAGAAGAATGAAACTCTTACCTCTGTCTCTCACAATACACAAAGATCAAATAAAATGGGTTAAAGACTGAAATCTAAGACATCAAAGTAAGAAACTAGTAAAAGAAGAAACTTTTTGTAACTCTCCAGGAAATTGGAGTGGGCAAAAATTTCTTAAGTAATATCCCACAAGCACAGGAAACCAAAGCAAAAATGGACAAATGAGATCACATCAATTTCAAAAGCTTTTGCTAGCAAAAGAAACAATCACTAAAGTGAAGAGACAACCCATAGAATCAGAGAAAATATTTGCAAACTACCCATCTGACAGTGGGTTAAAACCAGAATGTATAAGGAGTTCAAACAACTGTATAGGAAAAAAATACATCATTATCCAATTGAAAGTGAGCAAAAGTTCTGAATATTCCTTTCTCAAAAGAAAGCATACGAATGGCAAACAAGTATATGAAATGGTGTTCAACATCATTGATATCAAAGAAGTGCAAACCAAAACTGCAATGAGATATCATCTCACCCAAGTTAAAATGAATTTACTCAAACGACAGGCAGTAACAAACCCTGGTGAGGATGTAGAGAAAGGGGAACCCTCCTGTACTGATGGTGGGAATGTAAATTAGTACAACGAGTATGGAGAACAGTTTGGAAGTTCTTCAAAAAAAGGAAATAGAGCTACCACATGATGTGGCAATCTCACTCCTAGGTATATGCCCAAAAGAAAGGAAATAAGTATATGGAAGAGATATATCCACTTTCATGTTTATTGCAGTACTATTCACAATAGCCAAGATTTGGAAGTAACGTAAGTGTCTAGGAACAGAGGGATAGATAAAGAAAAGTTGGTACATAGGCACAATATATATGCACTGTACAGCCATTTTAATCTGTCATTTGCAAAAACATGAATAGAATGAGAGGTAATGATGTTACATAAAATAAGCTAGGCACAGAAATATAAACTTTGCATGTTCTCACTTATTTGTGGGAGCTAACAATTAAAAAAATTGAACTCAGAGAGAGAGACAGTAGAATCATAGTTATCAGAGACTGGTAAGAGTATTGAGGGGCAGAGGGGATGTGGGGATGGTTAATGGTTGCAAGAAATAGGTAGAATGAGTAAGATCTAGTTTTTGATAGCACAAAAGTGTGACTATACTAAACAATAATTTATTTCACATTTAAAGATAATTAAAAGGTAAGAAACTGGATTGGTTGTAACATAAAGGATATATCTTGAGATGATAGATAGCCCATTTACCCTGATGTGATTATTATAGATTGCATGCCTGTACCAAAATATCTGATGTACCCCATAAATATATGCAACTACTTTGTACTTACAGTAATTAAAAATAAAACATTTTACTTTAAAATAGAAAATAATATGATATTACATCAATTTTAGTCATTAGATCAAAAGAAAGGATGAAAGGATATGATAAATTGTGGAAATAAGCCATTCTTTCATTTAAGAAGTATTTTTGGCCGGGTGCAGTGGCTCATGCCTGTAATCCCAGCACTTTGGGAGGCCAAGGAGGGTGGATCACCTGACGTTGAGAGTTCGAGACTAACCTGGCAAACATGGAGAAACCCTACCTCTACTAAAAATACAAAATTAGCTGGGCGTGGTGGCGCATGCGTGTAATCCCAGCTACTTGGAAGGATGAGGCAGGAGAATCGCTTGAACTTAGGAGGTGGAGGTTGCAGTGAGCCGAGATTGCACCATTGCACTCCAGCCTGGGCAACAAGAGCAAAACAACTTCTCAGAATATATATATATTAAATATATATATATGTTAAATATATATATATTAAATATATATATGTTAAATATATATATTAAATATATATATGTTAAATATATATTAAATATATATATATGTTAAATATATATATATTAAATATATATATGTTAAATATATATATTAAATATATATATGTTAAATATATATTAAATATATATATTATGTATATATTAAATATATATATATTTTTTTCTTTCATAGAAGTGGATTTTTAGTGGAGATACAAATATCAGTTGGGCAACCACATGCAAAATATAGGGGAAGGAGAGGTTCCCCATAAGCCAAAGGATAGGTAGAACTTAACTGAGAAAAGGCAGGTATAGTTCAAGTGAAGGAAAAAAATTTCAAATGCTGTGGCAAAAAGTAGCAGAGTATGTAGGGGCTCCTGAGGCACTGAGGGAATTAAGATTGAATAGGTCATGAGAGATGGAAGGGAAGCAAGGAAAGATGAGAGGAAAGTAGGGGCCAGACCATCTTGCAGAAAATTTATAGCATGACTCAAGGTGAACCAATGCCTGTGACAAAAGGCTAAATGACTATTGAATTCTTTTTCCTTGGCAAAAATATTTGATCATAATCATTCATTATTTGGGGTTTGTGTATATATGTGGCACACACACACAGAGCACACACACATATATATGCTCATACACACATTCACTCACATTGCTATATATAAAAATTTAAAAACAAACCTTTAAAAACTGCTAATGATTAAGAAGGGCGTAATTATTTTATGAGGTATAAATTTAAATGTCCTATAATTCATTCATAGATTTCTCTTAGAAACATAAGAATTTTAGGTAACCAGTTCATGATTTACCCAAACCTCACTTTTTATATTAAAATGTAACCAGCTCTTCATGGTATCAACAATATGATTATACTGTGGGTATCATGGTAGAATATTCAATTAATTTCTCTTATTTGAAAATTGACTAATTTAAATTTTAAGTAGTGTCCATGTTAATTTTTATAGACCATAAAGAAATGTTGGACAGCTCATCAACTTGCATTTGAATAAGGTCTTTTGTTACTGAACACAAGAATTTCATGCTTGTTAGAAGTAGGACTCACCAGAGTTTGGAGCTTCAGAATGCTTTTCATTTATCAGGTAATGATTACTCAGTTCCTTTTTAAAATAGTTCCTCCATGTTCTTCTTCTTTTTATTATTAGAAGTAGCCTATTTTTAGGCTATTTCAGTTCTAAAACTGAAGACAATTATTTCATAATTGAGTGTACTCCTGTTTGAGACCGTATACCATTTAATTCTCTCAGAATCAGTTTATTGATTTTGTTCTGGAAAAAAATTAAAAGCACCACTAATAATCCCAATACCACATAATGCTATATATATATATATACACACACACATATACACACACACACACACACACACACACACACACACAGTTTAAATATCTATTCATGTAGTTCAATTTCACAATGTCAAGGAGAAAGGACAGTTAATAAGATGATAAGTATGTGTGGTGATACCGAAGCAGATTTAACTAACGTATTCATTATATTTACAAATGTTGATCATATTATTTGTTTGCTTTATAATGCGAACACATGAGACATAATTTTCTATTTTAAAATCTGTATTTTATTATTGTAAAAATAAGTATTAAAAACAAATATTGAATTTCAATTATTTTATATGTTTGATTTGTTCTAGTACACCTACTTGGTGTCAGGCTCAAAAAGAAGCCCAGTGTCCATTTAAATTAAAAAATCAAGATAAATTGAAATTGTACCACAGATGAGAAAGGCAAAATTAAACCTATTACAACCACTCTTCTTTTGTAGTTTTAGTATGCTTTATTTCAAAACTGTATATAATTAAAATATCAGAATAATTTAAGAAGAAATAAACCTAATTTAAAAACTATGAGAAGTACCAAATACTACAAAAACTTTAGTTCACCAATATAGTTATTCTAGGTAGATAGATTGTTTGATTTTAGGAAGATTAAGAAAGTAATAGAACTTCTGGTGTTTGTGTGTGTGTGTGTGTGTGTGTGTATTTGTGTTTGTGTATATAATTAAATGTATATGTGTTTGTAACTATTGGGAATTTCTGGAACCTTGCCCTGCAACATATAAAGAGGAGAATGAGAAGAAAATAAATAACTTTTACAAAAGAAAATGTTAGTTCAACTTGATAATTTTTCATCTTGCTTTAATACTATTATTCATCACACTGTGCATGCAATTTAAAGTGAAAATGAGAATCTATTTTTTCAGAGCTATACAGTGTATAATATGCAGGCTATTTAAAATAGTTTAGGTTTTACAGATTACATTAGGGAAAGTTTTAAAGTAAACATTTATATTCATTTTATTTTTAATTTAACTTTTATTGGTTTTCCATGCATCGCATTTAGGGAATATATAGGCTTCCATTTTTTTTTCTTATTTCCTTATTTGCAGATGACTTATTAAAAGAGGTTTGGCATTTCAGCCAATCTTTTTTTATGCTGAAATCACACACCCTCCTTATTTCCTTGTATATACTAGATTCACATTTTTCTCTCTAATAATAAATTCTTCAAAATTAAAATTGTATTAGCTATAAAATTTTAGAACCCATATACTTTATGCTTTTAGAATTTGTGGATTCAGGTGAAGTAAATAATAAACATTATCTTTACTTGATCAACAGAAATTACAGAGTAACTAAACACTACTGAATGGATATTCAAGATTATTAAAAGAATAAGTAACCATAAACCCTTGCAAAATATGAGTTTATAAATATGTATTTTATAAGTTTAACTCATTTATTCATTGAAATTATTCCCATAGGTGTCTGTTAACCTCTTTACAAAATTGGATTTAATTTTTTTAAAGATATGTTGAGTAATTGCATGCAGTCAGAAGTAATGCAATCGACTTTCTTTGAAATACTCAAACTTTTCAGTTATTTCAGACATCCTTACTGAGATTCATGAATTTTTCCATACTTATTTAAGTAAACTATAATCAGATTAATCAGTGTTTCATGTTTTCTAATACCTTTTCTAGAACTAATTTGATGGTTCATGGAAGAGAAGCTATACTTTATGATTGCATTCTGTGACATATGACAGGCATTTTTTGATTAAATGTGTGGTTCCTTTAAAATTTGGAAGAGTTTTCTGATCAAAATTGTTACAAAACTGTGAATGGAAATTTAATAACATAAAGCAGTTACCTGATATGTAAGTAAGCGTTTGGAAATGTTAGCTATTATTATAATTATCATTATAAACTACTAATATTAAAATAATATAGAAAATATAATAAACATTCAGTCACATAAGGCAGAGTAAACATGAGAGATAGTGTAAAGATTAATTAAACCTATCTCATATAGTTGTTATGAGCATTAAATGAGTTAATATACACTGAGTTCTTATAACAGTATCTGGCATATAGAAAGCAGTGTCTTTCTATTGGCTATTGTTATTATTATTATTAATAATATTATTTATTATTTATTATTCTCAGTGCAAATTTAGAAAACTGATGGAGAAATTGCAATAAATATTTGAATAAATGAAAAGACATTTTTCCTTTCTGTGGGAAGACTATATGTTGTAGTGATTCAACTTTACAAATTAATTTATAAATTTAATGCACTTAAATAAAAATAGTAATTGTATTGTTTTAAGGGAGAGACTAGAAGAATAACTTATTATGAAAAGTCTTCTTTTAAGATAAAGAGCAATGATAAGGAAAGACTTGCCTTGGTAGATGTTAAAGTATGTTTTTGTTCTTAAACTATAAATGGTTACTAAAGATGGTATTTTGTAGGGCCAAAAAATTAATTTTGGAGTTTGAATATAACTTAGTAGCTGTTTAATTTTGGTCAAGACAATTAAATGTTATCTTCAGGATCTTCATCTGTAAATAGGTCACTACATCAGTAAAACCAAAAATTTATGTAATAGAGTTGTTACAGGAACCTTCTGATAATAGCAGATATGAGAACTCTTTATATATGGCAAGGCAATAATAGACTTGGTGTGATTATTAGCATGAATAATAAAAACAATAAGTAGAATGTTGAATTTAATTTTTATTAGCCTGTTGCCTTTGACTAGGGACCTGGGTGGCCTCGTTAACTCTAGGGGTCCCTTTGAGCTCTTGGTTCTCCCTGAAGGAGGAATGCATTTCTCTCCTGCTCTTCCTGTGCCCACATCTGGGGGAAGCAGAGGAGGGAGGAACAGTCAGCCACAGCTCTCTTCCAGGACTGTCTTCTCCGCCCCAAGCTTTGAGGAAGAGCATCCCCTTCCTCCTTTCCCTGGCCACTGCTGCTGCAACCAATATCCTCTCTGGGCCTGGGTCCCTCTCCACAGATGGGATGTGGTCCCTGGTCATAACATAACCTGGCAGCAGTAGGAAAAACGCCCTTTGTGAAAGGGAAGCAGACTGGGCCATAAGGAAACAGCAGGACTGGCTCAAGTGCCCAAGGTTTGCTTAGGACCTGGGAATTGGCCATGTGTTAATTTATTGAGAAGAGTGGATTGGGTGGCTTTTTTCCCCTCCCTCTTCCCCCAACAAGAATAAAGTTTATTAAATTATCTGGTAAAAAAAAATAACTCTGATGAAAATAACTTTTATGGCCGGGTGCGGTGTCTCACACCTGTAATCCCAGCACTTTGGGAGGCTGAGGCAGGCGGATCACAAGGTCAGGGGATCGAGACCATCCTGGCTAACATGGTGGAACCCCGTCTCCACTAAAAATACAAAAAAAGTAACCGGGCATGGTGGCGGGCACCTATAGTCCCAGCTACTGGGGAGGCTGAGGTAGGAGAATGGCATGAACCCGGGGGGCGGAACTTGCAGTGAGCCGAGATTGTGCCACTGCACTCCAGGTCACAGAGCCAGATTCCGTCTCAAAATAATAATAATAATAATAACAACAACAACAGCAACAACAACAACAACTTTTATATGCACAGAGTATATGCTCACTCTGCCTAGATATTTTTCTATGCTCAAAAGCCTGGATATTTTTGTTAGTCTTTTCGCTATGCCTGGATTGCCCTTTTCTATCATCTCTGTTAACTGAAATAGCCCTCAGCCATCAAGAGCCACAAGAATACCAATTGTTCCATAAACTACTGCTTAAATCGCCCTCCACCCTCTGCCTCACCTTTTATACCAGTTGGAGCAATGGCTCACTTCTGCTTGTCATGGATCATCTCCCATTTTCCTTTTCTGTTATCTCATTCAACCTCTGAATCCCTTGCCTCTTCAGAGTACTCTGGCAATCAGCAGTATAGACATCACCAGGGAGCTCTCTAGAAATGCAGAATTCCAGGCCATTCCCTAGATGAAAATCTCCAGGTGGTTTCCCTCCATATTATAGTTTGAGAAGTGCTGTTCTAATTAGTCATGAACCTCTTGAGTGTTGGGAAATGGTGAGAGGAGAGTTGCTCCATCTTATCTTGATACCCTCTACAAGGCCCACAATCTTTCAATGCTTTGCACATAGTAGATATTCAATTGGTGTGTATTGAATTGAATTGAGTTTTAATTTTATTATTTTGAAGTCAGAAAAATACAGTTTAGGAAAACTCAAATGTTAGGAAAGAATGTTCTAAAGTCAGAGCAAGAGTAAAGCTATTCATTATTGATGCTACTCACATCAACTAATCAATATTTCTTGGTCATCAACTACTACTGTACCTTTTCATGAATAAAATATTTGTATAGATTCTTGATCTTGTAAAAAAAAAAAAAGATCTTGAGTCTAACCTTTACCTTCAAAGAATTCATTTAGATAACTAAATCAAAATGTGGTTGCTTTGTCATCCTTGTAAATATTTAATATATGATATTAGAAGTCATGACGGAACTGTAAGGCATTGTGCATCCAAAAATGACTGGTAAATATCAAGATGTGATTTCATTAAATTATTTAAATAGATCAATTCATTATTTGTCTTGATTTTCTAGAAAATGGTGAATAAAACTATAAGCAACAATTTTTTATAATTAAAGTAGGATGATCATATACTGTAAAGAATTTTATTTTCCAATGTATGATTTTTGGATAGTGATATTTTCCTTTACATACTTAATTTGTAGGATTTTTCTGTCAAGAATTTTATCAAAATTTTAAAAGTGTTAAGAGTATCATTAATTAACATTTACCTGTCGATACACTGTTGTTGTGGATTAAATTAAGCATATCTTAAATTGTAGGTGGTCTTTTTCCATTGCCTACAAAGTTGCAAGTCTGCTTCTCTCTGCTATCAGCTGATATGTGCTTAGGGAACAGAAACTAATTTAACATTAACCTAAGCAAAATGTAATTAGGAGGCTAATCTGCTGAAAAATACCCCCAGCAAATTCCATTTTTATGTAATGCCATTTTAATGGAAATGGCATTTTTATGAAATGCGAATGACAAAGAATTGAATGATGCCTGTGAGCCTTTTATTTAATTTTGTGTGTTCTGTAATTTGCTAATAAAAGAGTAGAGTAGGAGCACTCCATTCCTACCGTTTTGGGTATGGAATAGATTTGCAAAGTAGAATGCTTAATGTAAATATTCACTTTTACTACAAATAATTTTTTAAAGTTACAAACCTATGCCCTAATTGATGCTCTAAATGGGTACTGTGTGTGTATGTGTGTGAATGTATGGCATGACAACTGTAAGTAGAAGGACTTTGGAAATTATTTCATGTTTCTCATCACTGCCCCTTTTCATCAAGGTGGATAATTAAAATTTACTTTGCCTGTGTGACTTTCCTTTCCATGAATTTTCTGCTTTCCCAGTGCACATAAAAATTACGTTATGCTATATACCCATCTACTGAGTGTGCAATACCATTATGTCTAAATAAACAATGTATATAATTTAAAAATACTTTGTTGTTAGGCCAGGTGCAGTAACTCACACCTGTAATCCCAGCACTTTGGTAGGCTGAGGCGTGTGGATCACCAGGGATTGGAAGTTTGAGACCAGCCTGGTCAACATGGTGAAACCCCATTTCTACTAAAAATACAAAAATTAACCAGGTGTGATGACATGCACCTGTAATCCCAGATACTTGAGAGACTGAAGCAGGAGAATCCCTTCAACCCGGGAGGCAGAGGTTGCAGTGATCCGAGATTGCGCCACTGCATTCCAGCCTGGGTGGCAAAGCGAGACTCTGTCTCAAAAAAATAATTTAAAACACACACACACACAAAAAAAAAAAAGGAAAAAAAAAAAAACTGTATTGCTAAAAAATGCTAACAATCATCTGAGCCTTCAGCAAGTCCTAATCTTTGTTGGTGGAGGGTCTTGGCTGAAGATTAATGGCTGCTGACTAACCAGGGTCATAGTTGCTGAAGGCTGGAGTGGCCGTGGCAATTTCTTAAAGTAAGACAACAGTAAAGTTTACCACATCAATTTACTCTTCCTTTTACAAAAGATTTCTCTGTAACATGCAATGGTGTTGGATAGCATTTTGCCCACAGTAAAATTTCTTTAAATACTGGAGTCAAACCTCTGGCACCTTGCTGCTGCTTTAAAAAGTAAGTTTATGTAATATTCTAAATTTTTCCTTGTTATTTCAACACTGTTCATGACATCTTCAGGAGTGGTAGATTTCATCATGTGAAATCACTTTCTTTGCTCATTCATAAGACACAGCTCCTCATCAGTTCAAGTTTGATTATAGGATTGCGGCAATTCAGTCATATCTTCAGACCCTACTTCTAATTCGATTTCTCTTGCTACATTTACCACATCTGCAGTTACTTCTTCCTCTGAAGTCTTGAAACACTACAAGTTATCCTTGAGGGTTGAAATCCACTTCTTCAAAACTCCTGTTAATATTGATATGTTGACCTCCTCCCATGAATGTTCTTAATGGCATCTTGAATGGTGAATATTGTACAGAAAGTTTTCAATTTTCCTCAACCAGTTCCATCAGAGGAATCAGTATCTATGGCAGCTGTACCCTTACAAAATATATTTCTTAAATAGTAAGACTTGAGTTGACTCCTTAATCTATGCATTGCAGAATGGATTTTGAAATCAAGTAATGGAATGCCTCTGGCTTTGCTCTTCTTGCTTATGATTGTTTTAAGTATTTGGGTTTCCATATAAATTTTGGGATCGCTCATAGTGAGCTCGGAGGAGGGAAGAGAAAGAACAAGTTATGGCTCAAGTGCATTAGTCTTTGTTCTTACTGAGATTTAGTCAATTTTTTTTTTTAATGTTTCCATTTTACTATACAAACTTAAAACAATTTCCATAAACTTTAGCTTTTTTTTTTGTGATTTTTCAGTTGTTATGGTTGTGCCATTGGGATGAGAGTGTGAAGAGCTCCTCATGCTGCTATTCTGGAAGCTGTATTTTAAGTCTTTTGGCCTAGGGCCACTATGGAAATAGTTCTGAGACACTAAGGGTACCACCAAAAAAGAGTGTTTGGAAACCTCTATAGAAGGACAAATTATTAAGCCCATTCATGTTTCAGAATTTACATCTTTGAAATAGATGAAGTATATCCTGACACATAAGAAATCAATAACATATTTGGCTATGTGTTGTTTATATTTCATATGCTTGTTAGGAGGAAGTATATAGTATATGTAAAAATGCTGTGTAAAATACTGCAATTATTATTGTCACTTTTAAACAAGTTTTCATATTTTACTTCATTTTGTTCCTGAATTCAACTTGATAATAAAACTATTGGTATAGATGGTTCTATTTGTATGGACCCATATGAACTCATACATTTCTTGAAATTCAAGAAATTCAATATACAGAATATAAATACAAACCAGTAAAATAATAAATGATTTTTTTTTTTTTTTTTTTTTTGAGACGGAATCTGGCTCTGTC
>NW_012106064.1:364142-366834 GCF_000951045.1 Mandrillus leucophaeus | reverse complement strand
TTCTAATACCTATGGTTAAAATCATTCTTGACTGATACTGCTATCATTTATTAATTATCTTACCTTTTTCTCACCTCCTTTATTTTACCTTTGAAAAAAAAAATTAGGGGTCAGGCAGGTGTAGTTGTCTAAAACAAACAAACAAAAAAAGTCCTACTTATTTAATGGCAGAGTAGAAGTACAGATATATTTTTTCCGTTACTGATCTAGTATTAAACCATGTTGTATGCATTTTTTTCTCCAGTTTCTTGAAAAATAATTGTGTATTTTGTAACTGATTTCATTTTAAATATAAATATATCTGATGAAAAATAATAAACATGCCAGTTCATGAAAAATAATATTCTAAATGTGTTTTAAAGTTTAACTCCTCAACATGGTTCATCCTTTGATTTTTGAGGGTTATAAAAATAGCCATTCTTAGCAAGTCTTGCTTAATTCTGCTTCAACAAGTGCAAAATTTAAGGCAGCTGGTTTTAAGCAGAAAAAGAACAAGGCAAATCTTCTAATCAAGTAGACCTGTACAAAAAGAAATATTGTAAAGTATAAAATATTTTAAAATGTAAAAGCATTTCTCATTTGCCAGTTGTTTGGCAAATACATAATTGAACAAACTTGGAAAATATTTTGTATGGCTCTGACTTTGCAGTAAAAAATACACATAGAAAATAAAACATCTTGATGATAGCTATGCCATAATTTTACTTATTCTTAAAGAGTTTATACTTATGGAACAATCACTGCATCTTCTGAGAAGATAATAGGACAGAGAGAAAAGTTAAAATATGATATTTTCTTAGAAAGATGGTCAAAAAACAAACACTTATATGGAGTTTTCAACTTTGTATACAGTATAAAAGGCATAATCACTTAAACGTTTCCTATGCCTGGAAAATTCTGTTAAAAGTAAATTGTTATGCTTGCAGAAGGGTAATATCCCTTAGAAGACCTAAAGGAGATAAATTTGAAGCCTTCCAATAAGTCACATTAGTTCAGATTCCTGAAACGTTGAAGGATGCTTCTTTTTTTCATACACAATAAACAGACTTAATGACAGCAAGATGCAAGGGTATGTTGAAGCTGACAAGGTAATGACACGTAATATGATTGATATAGAAAGGAAATCACGTAATATTAGAACTGAGGCAGATATAAGGGATTTTTGAGTTCAGTGTTTATCATTTTTAAGTTGCTTCAGTGACTCTTTTAAATACAGTGCATCATGGACCCTAGGTTTCACTTATATTTTTCTTATTAAAAATCACTCAAGTATGTAAAAACTTGAAACTAAATATACATTCCCAAAGCTTAAAGCTCTTATATACCCATAAAATAAATTCCAATAAATGGCCAGATGCGGTGGCTCATGCCTATAATCCCAGCACTTTGGGAGGCCGAGGTGAGTAGATTACGAAGTCAGGAGATTGAGAACATCCTGGCCAACATGGTGAAACCCTGTCTCTACTAAAATACAAAAAAATTAGCTGGTTGTGGTGGCATGTACCTGTAGTCCCTGCTACTCGGGAGACTGAGGAAGGAGAATCGCTTGAACCCGGGAGGCAGAGGTTGCAGTGAGCCAAGATCGTGCCACTGCACTCCAGCCTGGTGACAGAGCAAGACTCTGTCTCAAAATAATAATAATAATAAATACCAATAAATATAAAACCGATAAAATTAAATGTATTATATAATATATAATGTTATTTTCCTGGGAAGAAATAATTAATGTTGAGTTCATACTAAAAAGATATAGTTTTGGATAGGGTTAGTTAATCTGGCTGCATATTTTTTACCTGAAATAGCATTGTTTATAATCACATGTTGGTGGTAAGTTCTCATAGATTTTTTTCTGATGCTGTTTTAATTTTACCCTCATTCTTGAAAGATAATTTTACTGGTTCTGTGATTCTAGGTAGAGATACATTTCCTCTCAGGATTTTGAAGATAGTATTCTACTGTTTTCTGGCTTTCATAGTCACCATTAAGTAGTCTGCAAGGTAATTATCAAACTACAATAGATCTGTCTTTTTCATGGCTTGTAAATATTCTTTCAGATTTTCTAGTGTCCTTATTTTGCTGTAGACTCCTATTTATTTTTAAAATTTCATTTAGAATCTATTGTGCTTCATGTATGTGTATATATTTATATATATGAATGTGTCTGTGTGTGTGTATATATATGTGTATATATATAAATTTATTTTCATCAATTTTGGAAATTCAAAGCTGAATAGTTATTTAAATACTGCCTTTTCTTAAATCTCTTCTCCTGATTCCATGTAGATGAATAATAGAGCTTTACATTTGATCCTGCAAATATTTAGTACTCCATAAATTCTGCATCACATTTACTTCCTTTGTAACATTATGAGTAATTTCTTTATCATCCACTTATTTTATTCTTAATTTAGTTAAATCTAAGGTGGTGGGCCAGGCATAGTGGCTTATGCCTGTAATCCCAGCACTTTGGGAGGCCAAGGCAGGAGGATCTCAAGATCAGGAATGCAAGACCAGCCTGGCCAATATGGTGAAACCCCACCTCTACTAAAACAAAAATGAGTCAGGTATGGTGGTGCATGCCTATAGTCCCAGCTACTTGAAGGCTGAGGCAGGAGAATCACTTGAACCTGGGAGGCGGAGGTTGCAATGAGCCGAGACCACGCCATTGCATTTCAGCCTGGGCAGCAAGAGG
>NW_012106064.1:358668-363742 GCF_000951045.1 Mandrillus leucophaeus | reverse complement strand
GACGGGGTTTCACCGTGTTAGCCAGGATGGTCTCGATCTCCTGACCTCGTGATCCGCCCATCTCGACCTCCCAAAGTGCTGGGATTACAGGCTTGAGCCACTGCGCCCGGCCAATAAATGATGATTAATTCCTCTGCATCACTTTAAGTCTGTGATCAAAGTAGAAGTCTAAGTTCATGATATCTCTTGTGGATTAAGACCCAGTAGCCACTATTCTTCCAGTACTGCTCTTAGGACCATCAAGAATTAACATCTAATCACTATTCACCAGGATGTTCTTGGCTTTAATTATTATTGCTTAACTTTGGTTCCTTTAGAACTGAATGCCAAAGTCCATGCAGCTTGAGTGTATGAAAATCTGTTTTATGACATGGAGAGTTTACTATATTCTATTTTCTTAATTCATGTCAAACTTTCAAATGTTTTACTTGGTAGAAGTGGACTGTAGGGTGTTGCATCTTTCCTAAAACATATCTGGAAGCAACATGAAGGAATGTTTTCTTAAATGCTTTTTGGAAAATAAATTGTTCATCTTTTGGTCTTTATTTTACTACCAAGAAATTTTCCAACTCTAGTATTCAGGATCTATGACCAGAAAGCTAATATAAATTTTATTTTGTTTCTTCCTGGCAAAAATATGCCTAAAGAATTCAATTGAGAATTATGTTGAAAAGGCGTTTGTAACATATCTTTGAATTGCCTTTAAGTGTGATAAAAATAGTTATTGCAATTTAGCGAGTGGAATTGAAGAAGCAGGAAAAGGAATAAAACTGATCGTTAGTAATGTGTTGGGGAGAGGAATAGGAGGCAAGGGATACAGGGAATAAACAATGGAATATAGGGAGGAAAGTTTAAAAGTTAATGTGGCATGGATAGCAATAATGACATTTGCATGGTTTATAGAGTATGTGCATATGTAGTTTGCATGCCACTCTCCCTCCCCTAGTCACAGGTCATTTAGCTGAAGAAAGAGGCACTCATATCCACTGTAACTACAATGTAAAGAGAGTTCATTATAAGGATCGTGAGGAATATCAAAGAATCCATTTACCAGAATTAACATGGGAACTGGAAAGCTGTAGTTTCTTCTCTGTGTCTTTGGAGTCAGATATTCTTTTCTACTAGTGTCTTTCTTTACACAATTCTTCCATTCACCTATGCAAACTGGTTATCTTTGCAAGACCCTCAGACCCTTTCCCTTTGTAATTTCAGTCATGTGGCTTTATCTTGCACAAGTGCCAAAACTGACTCTCTTTTGCCATACATTTCCCCATCCCTTCCTCTTCATACCACATTGAGTCAGAATTAATGAACTAATTCCAAATTCCATGTAGAGAGAATAAAATTGGCTGAATTTGTATAAGCCATCTGTTCTTAGTTTAGTAACTATGGCTGAAAAAATGAAGCCCGTGTTACGTCAAACTGTTCCTAAGAGGGTCATAGGAGGACCTGATTCTCTAAGAAGAGGATAGAAATACAGATACAATAATGGATATGTATCTTTGCCTATCTATTATATCATTTCTAGTAAACTCTTTGAGAGAAGAAATCATGTCTTAGTAATTTCTTTTCCTATCACCTGGAACAATTTCAAAATGAATGTTGAATTAAAAGTCTTCACTTTGAGGGCAGTTTGAATTTGTACCTCAGGGAGCATTGTTATTGAAACATGAAGAAAAATATTCTATGGCCTTCACTTTTGCTGGATGTCATTAAGGTAACTTTTGCTTTGGGGAAATTGTTAATATTCTTTGGAAAGTAGACTTCTTTGAGCAAACTTTGAAGATACTCTTTATACATGAGAATGGAGCAATAATAATACTACTACCTATCCATTTTTGTTAACTAGTATTTCCCAAAGCATTTTTAGTGTGACTTTATGCTAAATTTTACACAGAACACAAATAAGTAAAATATATTTCAATAGAATGCATGTTTATAGCAGGTGTAAAAGGGTAAGTGCTACCCATTAATATTCTTTCTTTCATGTAGCTGCCAATAAGCCCTCTCCCAAATCGTGAGGCACCTCTATAGAATTAAAAGGGCTCTAAAGTTTTAAAACCACTGCTTCTAGATTAGAAGCAAGGAATTTATTGTCTAACTGCTTAATGTTTGAATATATTTATAATTTTAAGTATATAAGAATGTGATACAAAATATTATTAAGACAGAAAGGGATTTTATTGTCTGTTTTCTTCCCATTGCTGCCATGTCAATTAGGTACAAGATTCAAAAGCAGAAATGTGTTTATTCAATAAACATTAATTGACCATTGTTTGCTACATTCTTTATTTGACATAAAGGTGTGAATAAGACAGACCTCTGTTATCATGTGTCGAGAGTCTATGTTAGAATTTTATATAATGAGAAAATTTTAATTTCATTCTACTTAATACAAAATAGGCAGCATACTTAGAACTACCAATGGCAAATGAAATAGTAGATATTTTAATATATAGAGTAAATACAGGAGTTCAGATTCTTTCATTCTTATCTTTCTCCTGAACCATAGACATAAGATCATTTTTTATATAACCAGTGATTCTTCTGCTTTCTATTGTCCTTTTGAGTCTTTCTCTCTGCCCAGTATGACACAAAACACTTAATTTCTCAACAAGGATGTCAAAATGTCTGAACATTTTAAATTTTATGTCACTAGATAAGTGTAACAGTGTTGTACTGAAACTAAAAGAAATGCACATGCTTATATTAAAGAGTATATTATTGGATTGTTTGGTAGGGGGCATACAATACTGGAATATCAAAATAATTTTATAAGCAAATGAGTTTGTCTAAACCTAATGCATCTTCATAGAACTATAGACATTAAAACTGAAAAGGAACTTAGAATTTATTGTAAGCAATGCAATTTCCTACCATATGTCACTTCTTAATTTGCAATAAAATTTCAGGTTTTTCTGGGTGAAAATATGCCCAATTTCATCCAATGAATCATAGCCTGCAAAAGTAACATCCCTCTAATGGGCATTTAGAAATGTTTGAGCAGATTTTGGACTGTCAAAGGGCTAAGAGATAGTATTGACATTCAGTGATCCTGGGCTATGGATGCTAAATGTCCTGGAATATACAGAATGATCCTGCATAACAAAAATTTTTCCAGGCTAAAATGCTCCTGAGATCTCCAGTAAGAAACACTGGTTTAACCCAATCCCAATAATCACACTGCCCTTTTAATCTACCTTACTTTTAAATTAGTTTGGATATGTGACCTAATTCTGGATAGTGAGGTGTAATGGGAAGTATTCTATAGGATGAGTGTGGTGGGAGGCTTCAGGACAAAATAATATCTCTTATTACTACTTATAAATTAATATTATAAAATAGACATCTATGATTTGTTATTTACTCAATTATATGCATAATACTTGGAGCTATGGTGGCTTTCTTGCATCAAGGAAGACTAAAAGCCACTGGCCAAATTTGAAGAGTAGACATATGATAGCACCTGGGTGTCTATTGATGTACATAATTCACATTTCTTGTTGAATGAGTGCTAGACTTACTATGTGGGAAAAATAAACACCTTGGTTGTTTAAGTAATTATCAGTTTAATTTTCTAATACCTATGGTTAAAATCATTCTTGACTGATACTGCTATCATTTATTAATTATCTTACCTTTTTCTCACCTCCTTTATTTTACCTTTGAAAAAAAAAATTAGGGGTCAGGCAGGTGTAGTTGTCTAAAACAAACAAACAAAAAAAGTCCTACTTATTTAATGGCAGAGTAGAAGTACAGATATATTTTTTCCGTTACTGATCTAGTATTAAACCATGTTGTATGCATTTTTTTCTCCAGTTTCTTGAAAAATAATTGTGTATTTTGTAACTGATTTCATTTTAAATATAAATATATCTGATGAAAAATAATAAACATGCCAGTTCATGAAAAATAATATTCTAAATGTGTTTTAAAGTTTAACTCCTCAACATGGTTCATCCTTTGATTTTTGAGGGTTATAAAAATAGCCATTCTTAGCAAGTCTTGCTTAATTCTGCTTCAACAAGTGCAAAATTTAAGGCAGCTGGTTTTAAGCAGAAAAAGAACAAGGCAAATCTTCTAATCAAGTAGACCTGTACAAAAAGAAATATTGTAAAGTATAAAATATTTTAAAATGTAAAAGCATTTCTCATTTGCCAGTTGTTTGGCAAATACATAATTGAACAAACTTGGAAAATATTTTGTATGGCTCTGACTTTGCAGTAAAAAATACACATAGAAAATAAAACATCTTGATGATAGCTATGCCATAATTTTACTTATTCTTAAAGAGTTTATACTTATGGAACAATCACTGCATCTTCTGAGAAGATAATAGGACAGAGAGAAAAGTTAAAATATGATATTTTCTTAGAAAGATGGTCAAAAAACAAACACTTATATGGAGTTTTCAACTTTGTATACAGTATAAAAGGCATAATCACTTAAACGTTTCCTATGCCTGGAAAATTCTGTTAAAAGTAAATTGTTATGCTTGCAGAAGGGTAATATCCCTTAGAAGACCTAAAGGAGATAAATTTGAAGCCTTCCAATAAGTCACATTAGTTCAGATTCCTGAAACGTTGAAGGATGCTTCTTTTTTTCATACACAATAAACAGACTTAATGACAGCAAGATGCAAGGGTATGTTGAAGCTGACAAGGTAATGACACGTAATATGATTGATATAGAAAGGAAATCACGTAATATTAGAACTGAGGCAGATATAAGGGATTTTTGAGTTCAGTGTTTATCATTTTTAAGTTGCTTCAGTGACTCTTTTAAATACAGTGCATCATGGACCCTAGGTTTCACTTATATTTTTCTTATTAAAAATCACTCAAGTATGTAAAAACTTGAAACTAAATATACATTCCCAAAGCTTAAAGCTCTTATATACCCATAAAATAAATTCCAATAAATGGCCAGATGCGGTGGCTCATGCCTATAATCCCAGCACTTTGGGAGGCCGAGGTGAGTAGATTACGAAGTCAGGAGATTGAGAACATCCTGGCCAACATGGTGAAACCCTGTCTCTACTAAAATACAAAAAAATTAGCTGGTTGTGGTGGCA